>NW_026854882.1:0-79567 GCF_026571515.1 Ruditapes philippinarum
TAATGGCTTTGCGACCAGCATGGATCAAGACCAGCCTGCGCATCCGCACAGTCTGATCAGGATCCATGCTGTTCGCTTACAAACCCTATTACAAGTAGAGAAAGTGATAGCGAACAGCATGGATCCTGATTAGACTGCGCGGATCCATCTGGTCACAAAGCCATTATGTTGGTTTTTGCCATGACACAGCTCAAATAGATTTAAGTTGAATGAAACTTTGTGTGTGTAAGTTATCGAAAAAATGGATAGAAAAATGGATTGCCCTTGGGTTCGAATTGGTATTTTTCTAATAAAAGTGGATTAAAAAAGCGTTACTCCTGAATTCAGAATATTTTGTGTGATGATTTTCTCAGCTTATCTGGGGGTATTAATAAACTGTTACTGTTACAACTGAAAAATAAACACAACAGGTTATCTTTTTTTTTTCGGGCCTCAACAAACAGGATGACCCCATTTATTCTCCTCGTCCAAATGAACAGTCTGGGTTGAGGAACCATCCCATACTGACCTTACAAATTCTCTTGTTTAAATACTTTTATACATACAGTGAATTAATATACATGTATATTAAATTAATATACATCTATAGTAAATTGATAAACATATTAACAAATCTTTTATGAATGGTAGTGCATCATGAAGCTGAAACAGTAAAAGTTTAGGGGTGGTTTTGGGGTGGGGAGATTAGCTCGGAATAACCCACTTTTGTAGTGTTTGGGATAACATACATGACACTTATTTGTACTAAATAACAGCTAGTTGAATGGAAAGCTTTTTTGTAATTTCTAATTTAAATTTGTTATTTATGGGCTGATTTGGATGGATGTTCTTTGGTTGATTATGACGGGATTTTTTATAAGGGTTAATCATTGTTTATATATGTTTCTATTGCAGGTATGGCCTTCAGGATTTTGTGACATTGAGTCCCACCAACAACACGGAGGCAGTATTAGGAGAGAGTCGAGCCAAACTTTTACTGTCCTCTGTAAACATAGCTCTCACAGATGCTGGATGGTAATATATTGTTGTTGGTTTAGTTTAAAGATTGAGCCGCGTCACGACAAAACCAACTTTGTGCATTTGCGACCAGCATGGATCCAGACCAGCCTGCGCATCGGCACAGTCTGATCAGGATCCATGCTGTTTGCTATCAGTCTCTCCACTTGTAATAGGGTTGGTAAGCGTGGATGCGCAGGCTGGTCTGGATCTATGCTGGTTGCAAACGCACTATGTTGGTTTTGTCGTGACGCAGCGAATATGTTTATTTCCACTGGAGTGTGAAGAAATCTTGTAGTCTCTTTGAATCACGCTTGAGTCTGTTTTCTTGAACTAACCAGTACTGGCCATAAGGTTATAAAACCTGGTGTCTGTGTATGCATCTCTTAGATGGTTGTTTTGACCCCCATGGTGTTGCATTGAAGTTAAATTTTGTTTGTAACACTTGCGGTTAGCCAAAATCATCTTTTCTATTTCAATGCTGTGTTGGTGTGTCGTAAAACCAAGCAAACAAACATTCCTGTATTATTTGTAAAGTGACCAAGTTGTTTCAGAAATGAATATAAGCATTTTAATATGTTTTAACTTACATATTATTATAATATCATTTACATTGTAAATGCTTTTGTTCCTTTTATTTAAGCTTTGCTCAATATTTTTTTGTTGACTGGTTCCTTTTTCTCTTCTAGCTGTGTACCAGTATTTGTGCAGATTCATCAGAAATGGAGACGTTTGTACCAGGGTACCTGTGTGTTGCCCGGCTCGAACATCGAGTTTGCTATGGTACATTTAAAAAGGACACCAGCTCAGTATAACCATCTTGCTGGACTTCTAGATGTGTTTAAATCAAAACTTGTGAGTACATCAAATAACATGATAGATATTATAATAGCATACAAAATAAGTTATCGTATATGGAGGATATTAAATGAGTGTAAGTTCAATACTGAATTTATTGCACGAGTTGAATAAAATTATATTATGCGAGCCTCTGGCGAGCATAATTTTTTTTTATTCAACGAGTGCAATAAATTCAGTATTGAACTTACACGAATCTAATATTCTATTTATCACATACCCAAATAAATACCGGTTAAAGTGAAACGAGGGTCATTTTTCAATGACGCGTCTATAGTATAACACTAACATTTAGCGCGTCTTTACACTATGTTTGTATAACGCTAATGAAGTCACGTCAAAATATATGCACGGCCGTGCAATACCATATTTACGGAGTCCCAAAATCGGCATGGGTGTGTGATAAAAAGATTTATTAACATTTTATTGTTTAATATTTGTTTTCCAGGCTAAGTGTGGCTTCTAAATGTTGTGGACCATTTTGTGTATTTACATGATTTACCTGTGTTATTAGTTTTTCAAATGAATGAACTAAGTAAAGGAAAACTTGTTTTGACATTTTAAATTGTGATGGTTTGAGAAAGTATTCCACATTTTAACATGTATTGACATGTTTATTAGCATGCTATAGATGAACATGCTACTAAACTGTGGGCCAAATCCCCAGTACCTTATAACCAATGCCAATCCTCAATGTGAAAAAATTCTTAAATAACAGCCTGTGTTATAATAAAGTCAAAAGACCCATGTTGTTTTGTCTATGGGAATGGGATACTGTACATGAACCATTTGAACTTATAAATATGCTTTATTTGAAATAATGCACACTTTTTTTGTGTAGAAACAGGCTTTATCTTGGATATCGCACAATGCGTTACGCACTATGTGTGATTATTACCAATAGATCATGTTGCATGGATATAAAAGCTAAGGAACATCAACAAACAAATCACAGCTTGTAAATGTTTTTATCTTTTTGAATCTATACACAGGGTTCTGTAGCTGATCCGAGACCACCTGTATCGGTTGCTGTCCGGTTCCTGTATATGCTGTATGACTGGGTCAACTCCCCATGGACACAGCCTCTGCCAGGTATATTATCTATATTATTGTGCCACTAAATTATTCTAGGATAAAAAAGTGCTAATAGTTTCAATACATCTGTGAGAAGAGATTCTTTTTTACTGTCTTTAATCTGGTTAAATTGTCGGGCAATGTGTAATTTCCCTGTGACAATCAATCTTGGACACTGTGTCTAATGGTTATTTGTCTCTCATTGCCGATTCAGATATCATGTGAAATAGTTGACCTATGATATGACTAATAAATGTGTTAAAATGAGGAAAAATTCCAGACAAACAAACAAACAAGCTTCAGATATACTATGCTCAAATTTGATATTAGAAATATAGATAATTGCTGCACAGTTCCTTATAAACATAAAACTTACATTTGCTCTTTCTAAAGAAGGAAATATTTATTCATTAATGAGGCATAATGTGCCTTTAACTATGTAACCTTCACGTTGCATGTTTGTTAAATATTTGTACAATATATATTGTAGTTCATAGCAGCAAAGTGAGAAAGTTAAATGGTAAGGGAGATTTGTAGAACAGCTGCTGCTGCATGTTTTTCTCTTTGGTTTCTATAATTCTAAAATTTGCTTAAGATATGTGCTTTTTTCCCTAGCATGAATCGTTTATTTATCAGTAAGCCTGTCTACCTACGACTGTTCAATTGATTTTAAGGGTTTTTTGTGCCTGAGCGATTTTTTTTTTTTTTAAGGGCTGTTTGTACCTAAGTGATTAAGGCTGTTGACTTCAAAACCATTTGCCCGTCATCACAGTGGGTCAAAATTCTGCCAGGGATTTTTGATGCCTGTGATATTGATTTTTAGGTCCGTTCATGCCCGAGTGATTAATTTTTAGGGTTGCTTGTACCTAAGTGATTAAGGCTGCTAACTTCAAAACCATCAGCCCCTCATTGGAGTAGGTTTGAATCCCGCAAGGGACTTTGGATTTGTTCATGTGCGAAAGCTATCCTGCTAGTTTATTGAATTTCATTGGTTATACTCAGGTGCTAGCTGGTACCTGATGTAATGTACAGAGGGGCACATGGGGGGCACATGAGGTCTTTTTCCACCAGTTAAGCTTAAGTTTTGGAGTCCAAAAAAAAAAGAAAACAACTCTTATAAGGATTTAGTTTGTCTTGATTAAAAACAACAACACAACATTGTAAAGTTTGCACCAACAAAAAAAATATTATTTATCATTTGTTATTTTATAAACATCAATTTTTTTTCTGAAGAAGACTGCATGGTGCAAATAGAGTCATAGTTAAAAGCAAAAAAAATGTACATTTAATTCTTAGATAATAGAAAAAGGAAATTAGCACCAAAACAATGGAAGCGTGGCTAAATTGTTCTAGATATTACATATATGAGCTGCTCATCATTTGTTTAAAAAGATTTAAAAGCATTTTTTTGTCTCTTTGCTCAAGCACTTGATTGATTTGTGTTTTATTTTAACTTTAAGGTAAATGGAATGCATTTATTTGTTAACAATTATTAACATTTTTGCAAGTATTTATTGTATGATTGTGAGAGTTTTTTTTAACATTATGCAATAAGATATAAATATAAATTTCTAACCCTTAACCCGCTGCAACTGATCAGCCTTTGAAACCAGGTATAGAGTCAGGCAAACCAGCTTTTTATAGGTGTAGTCTCACCTGGTTCTATACAGTTGGTTTAAACATATTCATAAAACCTCGATTGCGAAACAAGTTCTTGCAACTTATATTAATCACTTTCGAGTCCGCTTTCTAGAACTGGTGTCACATGAAGAAACATGGTCGTGACATGAGTAGGGCTAGAACCCATGATTGGAACCAACCAGTACTAGTGTCATATGAAGGAACGTCATGGTTGTGACGCGAGTAGGGCTCAAACCCATGATCTCTGGGTTAAGAGGCAGACACCTTAACTACTAGGCCACCACTCCCTTTTGCTGATCAACGCTATATTTCCATCCCAATATCCCCAAAATGCTTAATGGACTTTCCAGAAATAGAGGATGGACAATTCAATTTAAGATATTCAGAGGGTTAAAGCAGCCTTAAGCTTTCTAAAGGGAAAATTTGTTATTTTTAGATAAATGACTCATAATTATTGTCAGTAAAAAAAATTAAGGTGGAAATGATATTTTCCGGCAAAAAATATACTTAAAAAATAATGAAACCCCTTGATATCTCCAATATACCAGTCCGCTCTCTTAGAATATCTAAATTTGTAAAATGGACAATTTGTTTGTTTCCCTATCTTCTATTTTTGGAATCAAATGTCACTGATGCATTATAAATAGCTCACAGGTTGTTGTTTTGAAGAAGGCTTAACAATGATGAGATGCACTTTTCCAATATTGAATTAGTAAAATACTTAGTATGAAACAACACAGAATTGTTTTCTAACTGAAGATAAAAGCTTAAGGCTGCTTTATGGATTATGAATGATATAGTTTTTTTGTATATGGTTTATAAATCACTTTCACAATGTTTGATTTATAATAAAAACAATAGGAAACTTTTGAAATGTAATGTATATGGAAAAGCATGGAACAAAGTCCATGCTTTTTCATGGAAAACATGGAAAATATTTAATGTAGCATGAAAATTGTTTCAAGTTTTTTCCCCGTTTTTCCAGCCCATTTTTTCCAGCCTCAGCCCTGATAAGGCTTGAAAATTTTGTTCTAATACTCCAGCCTCTCATATTCAATGGAAATCATTGGAAAAGCATGGACTTTTTACACCCGGGCAGCACCATTGATCTACTTTTAACATCACTCCTTGTGTACATATATTATCACTTATAATAAGAATATTGCTCCATTTAACTGTATATACATTGTATCTAGCAATAGTCACTCTGCATATCTTACATTTTTGTTGTTGTTCTTTTTTTTACCTTGATTAGTCTTTTTCATATCTTGGAACTTTCCTATCAAACAAAATCTGAAAAATTGTGTCAAATTTTGGCAAAGCTAATGATGGTCATTTGATAAAAAATTTACCAATAAAATGTGTTATTATATATTTAGACTTTGATGATGAAGTTGGATGTTCTGGGTTTGAGCAGCTGCCGTTTGGTGCATGTGAGGACCCTGTCAGGTATGTACTTACAACTTTTTACAACTATTTGGTAGGAATCCTGTCATAAATGTTACAGTCTTTCATTTAGTGAATATTTGTCAGTTTGAGGGAAGGGCTGTTTCTCTATACAGAATAAAGTATGAAGAATTGTATGTATAGTTATTGAAGCTGGAAACACGCACTTTGATTTTGATAAAATGTATGGATTAAAATGCAGAAAGTTTTATTGTATTAAACTATTCACAAGTCAGACGTCACCTCAGTCCTTTCACCACAAGGAGATTGCCAGGACTTTGACTTGAGGATTTTCAAATCCGGTAAAGGTACCCCCTGCAAGGGCATAGATGTTTTAATCTAAAACTGCTATATATTAATAATTTCTTTAATATTTTGATTATAAACTCATTAATATTTTAAGATATTCTGGTATCATTTATCTATTTATTTATTTGGCTTTCAGTGCCTTAAGTTTATACTGCACATGGCCAAGTCTATCTGAGGATATGATTGTAGAAAATCAAGTCTATTCGTAAGTATTGTATTGTATTGTATTTTTTTGTACAATTTAAGCATAATTCAAAATTGCTGAAATTTAAAAATGTTCCAAATGCAGCAAATGTGCCCTTTTGAAGAAATTGGTTCCCACACAGAAGTGATTTGTTTGTTTGTTGTTTTTTGTTTTTTTTTAGATAAAAAAGCAAAAGTCCTAAAAAGGACAAAGAAAAACAAAATAAAGAAAAAACTCAACATTAACAAATATTTTTATTTTCTGATAAAAAGTAAAACAAAACAAAACAAGGAAATAAAAAACATAAAAATAATCAAATATTTTCAAAGGTAAAGTGTTTTAATTGTACATGAAAGGATAGATTTTTGTCCCAAAAATTCTGAATTTGTTGCATTGACCTTTCAGTGACCTTGACCCTCTCCAAGCTCCTCATTGGTCAGTTAGAATACAGATGACAGAGGATCCACAATGCTTGCTGGGTAAATTTTGTAATATTTTAATAAGTCTATGTACATTGTGACATGTAACACAACATGCATGTCTGTTTTTACGGGTAAAAAGCAACACCCAGTAGAAAATGGGCCTCAATGCAAAATGACTTCAGACTATTGGTGTAAATTTCAAATTATTGTGCCAAATTGTTGTGTGTTTGATAGATTTACAATTCTATGGGAAAGATCATTAGTTTTACCCTTGATCAATTTCTTGTACAGGTACAATTTTCATATTTTCTTGCAATTGGATGGAATGTGTATTTGCTTCTTGGAATCAAAGTCTTGGAAACAACTTCTTGGAAACTACTTCTTGGAAATAACTTCTTGGAAATAACTTCTTGGAAACAACTACTTTGGATGTAATTTTTTATATATTCTTGGAAATAACTTCATGTAAACACTATGTTGAAATACAAATTCTAATGGCTTTATTGAATAGGTATATCATTGTAAGGAAAATGTACCTAGAAATTTCTGTTGCTCGATTGTCAAAGTTTTTTTCCTTCCTTTTCAGGAGAGTATCTGATAAATTTCTTGGCACTTTGTCATAGAAAAGAGACTTTAGATCAGCTGATTGGAGGGTTTGGTTCAGAAATGAGAGAAAGTGGTAAGATTCCATTATAATATTAATAAATTTTCATGTCTTATCATTTGAGGTAATGTTCTAGTCCACATACTTAAATCAGCTCAAATATATATTTCCTGTATCAAATTTGAAGCTTAGTTTTTTAGTAGCACTTATTTGTAATTTTATCTCTTAACATTCAGCTCTGATTGTGAATTGCCATACGCTAGCATCAAGGACAGTGATATCAAATTGTTTAATATAATTATCTTTAAGTTACCATATTATGTCTAGAAAGATTTCTTGACCTGGTCCTATGCTGGAAGTATAGATTTGTTTATCTTTTTACAAAATATTTAATAAATAGTCCTTTTCTTACGGAAATTATTATTAATCATTTTTTTTACGGAAATTATTATTAAAGGGAAAGACAAGGTTAGAATAAAAACTTGATTTCAGAAAAAGAATACTATAAATAATAAGTCTGCAAATTTTCTGCCGCCAAATAATAATATTAAACGAATGATAACAAAATTTAAATCGCTAAATCACCGATATCTACAAATCAGTAAGCGCGGCCATGTTTGTGTATTGGCCGTATAAAAACAGGTGCGCGTGATGTCATTTCCCCACATCTTTAGATTCATGATAAATCTAGTTGAATCGTAAGGAAATATTAATGACCAGACAATTTAATTTTTAACAGGAGGTGTAGAGGAGATTTTTTATGGTTCAAAATACGTAACAATATCAAAAAAAAAAAAAAATAAATAAATAAAATAAAGAAACGTACGGCCAGCCAAAAGTTCTAGCCGTACGTGAGTCACGAACGACTAGCCAGGAGGCACTGTACGTATTGTCTAGCCGTACGGCACTTTTCAAAATTATATGGAAGTTGAAAGTTATAAAATTGTTGATTTTCATGCTTATCATTTGTTGTTTTATTTGTATGAGTTATTAAATCATTTTTGTTAATTTTAAGCACATGGATCGAATAAAAAATGATCGGAGTGGAATAAATAAATAAAAAGAACATTGAATGAAAAAAAACGGTGAAATGCAAAAATAATTATATAATTTTCAAAACAGTAGATAAATATCGAACATAAAAGCACAGTCAATCAATTAATCAGCCTTAATTAAAACCTATCCAGGGACTGACAATAGAATTTTAGAATGCCTTTCACGGAACATGCAAACTTTCCTTGATGGACAAACTTCTATACAGTACCGTCGGTAATTGTCGCAATTATCAAGAGCCTAACAACAATCATTTTCAGTGTTTGTTGTTGTTTTTTTTCATATAAAAGGTGTCGAAAATTAAACTTAATGAAACAAAAAAGGATTATTATCAAAATTTTGTAAACTATTTCAATTGGTGTAAATGCAAGCAAAGGCTATTTTTTTTCTCGACATCTTGCGTTGACAAAGATCGATATATATATAGCGATCAAGGCGATTAATCTCTAAAAAGTTAACATCCAAAGACAATTAATGCTGTTTCTTGGTTAAAATCCTCGCTTTAAGTCATAAAATAACTTATGCATTTTCGACTTCCATAAAATTTTGAAAAGTGCCGTACGGCTAGCCAATACAGCGTGTCCTTGCTAGTCGTACGTGACTCACATACGGCTAAAACTTTTGGCTAGCCGTACGGGCCCGTACGCTAGCCACTTCCATTATAAAAACCCTACTAAAACGTGTTCTTAATAGTACATATAATTAAATTTTTGCAGTTTGATTCTGACTTTCAAATTTAAAGGTGTGAACATATGTTATAATTGATGTACACATTTCAAAAATATAAGCAACTCTTTTGAAATGTAAATTATTCACGTGTCTGTCAACGTATGATGCTGCGCATCGTAATCGTAGCCTAATATTAACTGCAGGCAAATCATTTTTATTGGCTGCTCAAAAGTCTTATTTGCATAATTTATTCACACAATTGCTGGTTCTTACTACTTATGTCTAAAACTGCGCATTGTCCATTTTAATTGTTCCTAATTTGCACCAAATGCTCCTGTCACACTGTGTACTGACGATTTTTATTGCTCCTTGTATGCCTCTGTGCCGACAGACCTTTTGATCATGCACAATGTTGCCCTGATTGGTTAATCACCCTTGTCAAATATTCTAATGACGAAATAGACATCTATTTTTTTACGCTTCATCAGTGAACTGAATGACCTTAGGGGGAATTAGGTTCCACACCTGTCAAATTATACTGTAGTAAATTACAGCACGTCATAAAATAGCAACACATTTTTTTCAGTTACCAACAATCATTTTAAATATTAAGTAGATTTATGATTTTTTTTGTTTTATTGGATTAAATATACGGTAGTAGAAATGCGTATCTGTCGGGGAAAGGAATTTGGTAAGTAGATATATATTGCATTTAGTTGGTATTTTACCTGAAAAAAAAGATACATAACCGACGATGTACCCTATTTGGACAGCTTGTCTAGCGAAAATTAAGTACAAAATAAAAGGATATATCGTCAATTTGAAGAAGTTTCTCATAGTACCCAAATTAAATTTATGGTTTATCTTTGAAAATTAAGCAGTCATTGCTTAAATCATGTGGTCATCAGCAAGCTTGAATATCGGAGAAATAATAATTAATGTCGCGGCGTCTTCAATTAATTAATTAAAGCAATTCAGTTCCATATGATGTTTTCATAAATAATATATAATGTACGCAATAAAATTAATAAGTTCTTCATCAAGATATATTTCAGTTGTACCAGCGTATACACCTATACCGGAAGTGGGTATTACACGTCACAATCTCGGTCTCGTCTGTCTCGCGAAAATGACAGAACGCCAAAATGGCGGCGCCCATGAACTTATTTCTCAAGTAAAAAATAGTGTCTTAAAACACGAATTTCTCTCTTATAGGGTTGATGTCAATAGGAAAACTGTCATGGTTCCTCTTTTTTAATGATGAATATTTATATTAGACAGACATCAATCCATCCATTCCTATTCCTTTAATCATAAACTGTTAGGTGAAATGTGATTGTGCCATTATGAAAAACAGATCTTTTTATGGCATGAAGAGATTGTGTTGTGTATATTTCAGACTCTACTGGAGAAATAAGTAATGCGTTACAGAAGTTAACGGAACCGTCAGTAGGGTATAACATCCCATCTCTAACATCATACGTCTCTCAACCACAGAAACAGGCTGGCAAGACTAAGGATGCTCCGATACAAGGGGAACTTTTGGACCAAATTGTACAAGTATGACATTGAATCATTAAACCCCGTGTGCTCTTGGTTAAAATCTTGGTTCAAACAATTTTATATTAAGACTGAAAATTCTATATATTACTTGGACATTTTAACATACTTAATACTAGGGATGTCATTCGGAGTCCGGATATCCGAACGTTCGAATCACGATTCGGTGTCCGGAGCCGATTTTTGGATCCGGATGTTCGTATAAAATATTTCGGAATATTGAGAAAATGTGAAAAATACATGAACATGCGTTGAGATAATCGAAGTAGACATTGTGTTGACACCATATTGCATATTGTACCTTAATTTGACAATACACATCATAATCTCTGCAGACCACAAAAAAATCAATAATTACTATAATAATTACGAATGTTGTTAATCTTCATGTATGTTATAAACCAAATCACAGGAACTTGAAATTCTATCAAATAACCAATATTAATGATAATATCCAAATATACCCCCTATATACTATAAATATTTATACTGTATAGGGGGTATATTTTGGATATTATCATTAATATTGATAGAATTTCAAGTTCCTGTGACCAAATACAATTAAGTTTTGTAGGTTTCAAGATGAATATTCTAAGTCCCGTGCGATTGTCATCGGCAACGATTTTACATTTTTATGTCAAAATTTAAATACTTATTTAGGCTATTTTTTACATATATTTCGGCTTACGGACCCGTCGACTCCTTATTTTGAGAAAATGAAAAAACTGCAGAAATAAAATTAGCAAATAAAGAAATGCACTTAAGAATAGTAATATGTTAATTATCACAGCTTTTATTGAAATTGATACGATAATTCTCCGTCGAAATAACTTTTTAGTCCCCTACCGGTTTACCGGAGGGGACTTTAAGTTTACCCTCCGTCCGTCTGTCCGTCCGTCTGTCCGTCCGTCCGTCCATCTGTCTGTCAGTCCGTCAGTCCGTCCGTCCACAAAACTGGATCCCGCGATAACTTGAAAAGTACTGAAAATATTTTTATGAAACTTGATATATGGATAGATGGCAGTATGGAGATTATGCACGTCTTTTTCTTTTCTTCCTATGTTGAAAATTCTGGTTGCTATGGCAACAAATAGGCTGAAAATATGGCAAATTTTACACATAAACTGGATCCAGTGATAACGCAAAAAGTACTGGAAATATTTTTATGAAACTTGATATATGGATAGATGGCAGTATGGAGATTATGCACGTCTTTTTCTTTTCTTCCTATGTTCAAAATTCTGGTTGCTATGGCAACAAATAGGCTGAAAATATGGCAAATTTTACACATAAACTGGATCCAGTGATAACGCAAAAAGTACTGGAAATATTTTTATGAAACTTGATATATGGATAGATGGCAGTATGGAGATTATGCACGTCTTTTTCTTTTCTTCCTATGTTGAAAATTCTGGTTGCTATGGCAACAAATAGACTGAAAATATGGCAATTTGTACACATAAACTGGATCCAGTGTTAACGCAAAAAGTAATAGAAATATTTTTATGAAATTTGTAATATGTGTAGATGGCAGTATGGAGATTATACACGTCTTTTTCTTTTCTTCCTATGTTGAAAATTCAGGTTGCTATGGCAACACATAGACTGAAAATATGGCAAATTGTACACATAAACTGAATCCAGTGGTAACTCAAAAAGTACTGGAAATATTTTTATGAAACTTGACATATGGGTAGATGGCAATCTTGAGATTATGCAGGTCTTATCAGTTCCCCCTATTTTGAAAAAATATTGGTTGCCTTGGCAACAAATAGGCTTAAAACATGACAAATATAACAATATTTGTGACTAGTCAAAAAGAGCTGAAACTTTTTATGAAATTGCATCTTTAATTCCAGAGTTATCTCCTCTTTAAGAATTTTGCTTTTTAAAATGTTATATTTTGGTAACAGGGATGTTTCAAATATTAACTTTAGAGTGTCCTTCAGTTCGTCTGTCTGTCTGTTCATAAAAACTTTTTCCTGTGATCACTTTTAAAGAACATTTCCAACAAATTTACTTAAAATAGAGAAAAATTTACACATTAGTGAATGGCCAATGGCCCTTCAGAATGCTGATGGGGTTCTATCCGGTAGGGGACTTATGGATTGCTTGCAATACTATGATAATTGCTTGTTCCTTTAGTATTAATCAAACATGTGCCTTTTTATAAAAACATTTTTTTCACAGTTTTTTCACTTATGAACACGAATCAAACAGCCAGGTCTACATGTTGGTAAACATCAAAGATTGGCAGATTCTTTTGAAAAGCCGCTACACACCTGTCAAAGGTCATCGTGTGTAAATTGTATGCATGTTATTGAACAATGGAAACTTTTAATTTTTTACGGGTTTTATTTTGTTTTCACAAATGTGAGCAAGTGTTATTGTGTATTATAACACAAATTAAGGAATTTAGACAATCGGCGATGATTTTCATTTCATTTGAAATCGTAAGTAACAGTCATATTCTATATAGAAAAATAAAATCAATACCAAAATTATTTTGATACACGTGTAACATTCAATTAAAAAGGAAATGAAACGAAATACTACACTTTGAAAAAGGTCGCGAAAAAAATGGTTACATCATATCAGCCAACTATAAGAATATAACAACGATCCGAACATCCGGATGTTTGATTCGGATATCCAGATGGCCGTTTCGGCTCCAGATGACATCCCTACTTAATACTCAATGATTCACCTTCAAAAATAATGATTTCATAAAATCCTATGTAATAGAGATGGTGAGGGAATTCGTCACACATGTTACAGCTCTAGTTTCAATATGACTGTATAAAAATTTGATAATTTTATTCATTCTCATGTATTTTTCAGTTCTTGTTCCCTGATGCAGCTAAGCCAATATCTGCAGATAATGAAGAAGATGATATGCGAGAGACCACGCCACAACCACCAAAGGTTAGTAATAATAACCCACCTATATCATTAGTGTTAATGATTAGCTTTCAGGTTGAATATTAAGGTTAACTATAAGGTTTTAATGTTATGGGTAACTGTTAGTATAAGGGTTAAGCAATAAAGTTTAGTATTAAGGTTTATCACATACCCGTGCTGTTTTTGCAACTCTGTAAATATAGTATTGCACAGCCATGCATATATTTTGACATGACATCATTTGTGTTATATAAACATAACGTTGAGACGAGCAAAATGTTACTGGTACACTTTAGGGGCATCAATGAAAATTGGTTCTTTTTCACTTCAAATGGTCTTTATTTTTGGTATATGAGTAAAAGAAATGTTAAATTTGTGTAAGTTCATTACCGAATTTATTGAACTTGTTGAATAAAATAATATTATGCTCGCCATATTATAATTTTATTCAACTCGTTCAAAACATTCAGTATTAAACTTACACTCATTCAATATCATTCTCTATTTATAACATTAAAATTTATCATTTACATTTAGTTATAAAGGATTAGCATAGAATAGATAGTGCTAAACTTGTCAGTCTTAGAGTCAGTGAATTGTATGGGGGTAAACATACAGGATTTTTTACCAAAACATATTTCAACTATCCAGCTAGCTTATGGAACGTCGGTGGTTCTACTCAGGTGCCTGTTCGTGCCTGAAATAATGCACGGAAGGGCACCTGAGGTTTTCCTCCACCAGTAAAGCTTGAACGTCGCGATATGACCTATACTGTGTCGATGGGACGTGAAACCTAAAACTAACAAACAAAAACATATTTCAAGTCATCTCATTTTTACCTTGTCTATTTCATAAGAAAATGCCAAGCTACATGTATTATGATTGCTGTGGCATCTTCGTCCTGGTCGTACAATAACTTTTCTTTAGCCCATTATTCATACATTTTAAAAAATATCAACACAAAACTTGGAATACTTGCTTATCATGACAAGGTGCAGTTGTTAGACAATGGGCATAATTCTGAAAGCAATAATTTTAGAGTTATGCCCTTTTTTTACTTAGATTTTTTTTAAAAGACAAGCGTTAATACTTTGCGATGCTCTTGTTAATAGATAAGTTTGTATTTAATTTCTTGTATTTCAGGAACTACCTAAGCAGTTAAAGTCATCACAGGTTGATGGTCTGTTACATAAATTGGCTATATGCTTGTGTGTGTTGAACCATAACCATGGCGGTGTGTGTGCTGTGGCCCAGATCTGGCAGGAATTTATCTTAGAGATGAGATATAGATGGGAGAATAACTTCTTTATTGAGGGGTTAGTGCTGTATATTATTTTGTAGTGCTTCATTTGCTAGATATACTAGTAACTTATGTAAAAAATTTCAGATCATTAACACTTTCCGTTTTTCCAAATAATTATCATAATAGTGATGACCCAAGATTGAAAAGCGTTTAAATGCTTTTCACTAGAATCAGACAGAGAATAGCACAAACATATGATTTTCGATGTATTTCTTGTATATTTCTTAGTTATATTTTATTTATATTTCTGTTATAAGTGCTCATGTTGATCTATGTGAAAAATTAAAAAGAAAAATTTGAGGCTTATTAACCTCAGTGGAGTTTCTTTAATAATTGGTTTTGGATATCAAGAAGCTGATGTCAGTTGAGTTCCTTTAAGGGATTTTGACAAAAATAGAGATTAATATAGTCATGGTCAAAGTCTGTTGGCTAAAAATACATTTTCCTACATGTCAGCAAAGAAGGGCTTTAGTTTTCACCATTTCAAGGGGGAATTTGGAAGTGCCTTTTGATGTGGATCAATATTCTTGTTAACTTAAAAAAGAAACACAGAATAAAACTTGTCAATTCTTAGATTGCTGATTTGTAAGCTTGATTTTATATATGAGTTGAAACAAAAATAAAGTGCTTTACCTGTTTAAACATGTTTAAACCTGATTTTTTTTGTTTCAGGATAGAAAAAGGACCACCTAATTTGGGATCTTGCTTACTCCAACAGAAATTACAGGTAATTTAAATAGTATATTAATATTTGTGTTTTTATTTTTCTATATTTATTGGATGTCTACTTAGAAGAGGTCCAAAATTCTAAAAAGATAGAATTTATAGTGACTAAAAGCATTTTCATCTTTAAGCCATCATGCAAAATTAAAATGATTATTCTGAATAGCACAGAGTGAGCATAGGATTTGAAATTTTGCACACATATTAGGGGAAGTAAGACTAAAATAAGGATTGGAGCACCACACTAAATACTGTATTTTGGTATATACCAGACAAGGCGCTTGAATGATAAAATGCTAAAATCTTGCCTTTTCACCCAACAGAAAGAACTATAGAAGGTCTTATTCATCTTTTCACACCAATTTATGTATGCTAATGAACAGATAATGTAAGAATTGGTGAAAAAAATAAATATTTGTCTATTTATTGATCATGATTTCTCCAAGGTACTACTCCAGTCTTGTATAGAGTTAAATCCTATTATAGTTAAATCCTATTAATATGAAAGTTTAGAGGCAGTCCCCTTAACTACATGGCCACCGCCCCTTCCCTTTTTGCTATGGTTTACAGTGACTATAATTCTATAATGTGTCTTATATCCGATAATTTTGTGACAATATTAATGCCAAACTTTTTTTGTGAAACTCATGATCTCATTTTGTAGAAGTTTTGTTTGGAAGGATAATGTGAAGTGTGTTTTATATTATAATGAACTGTTAAACAGACATGTATGTTAGTTACTGATGAAAATTGTACCAAAGTATTTAAATTGAAAGAATAATGGTCATCAATATAAGGCAGGTGGTTCATGCATAAAATCTTGAAAGTCACCATATGACCTTTACAGTGTTGGTGTGACTTTAACCCTTAGCCTGCTGAATTTCTTATATGGACTTGACCAGCTTCCACTTTTGGAACCATCCATTATCAACTTTGTGAATATCAAGATGAAAATTTGAATGAGACAGCCATCAGAATAGAGCCTGGTAAAATTGCATTTTTGCAGACTAGCTCTGGATGTATACTCGTGGTGAAGGCCAATTACGTTTAAGTCCAGCAGATTAAGGGTTAAATCCAACAGAATAAAAATAATAAAAAAAACACACTTCAGATATCACCAATCACAAGCATACATAAGGGATTTTTAAGTTTAATTAATATGTAATTGATATTTTGTCAGTAATGATGCTGTATACCCTTAATCTTAACCATTAATTGTAAATAAGGAATTAGTATTTATAGAAGGCATTAGGTAATATTATTTGAGCCGTGTCATGACAAAACCAACATAATGGGTTTGCGACCAGCATGGATCCAGACCAGCCTGCGCATCCGCGCAGTCTGATCAGGATCCGTGCTGTTTGCTATCAGTTTCTCTACTTGTTTTAGGGTTTGTAAGCGAACAGCATGGATCCTGATCAGACTGCGCCGATGCACAGGCTGGTCTGGATCCATGCTGGTCGCAAACGCATTACGTTGGTTTTGTCGTGACGAGGCTCATTTGTATGTTATATTCTTCTTCATTATTAAAATACATAATTATTTTGAAATATCTATTTTTCAGATGTTGAACTGTTGTATAGAACATAAGAAAAAGAGGGAACAGCTCCATAAAGGTTATACTGGGGAGCCAGATTCCCCTCCAAATTCCCCGTACAGGGGCCCCTCGACATCCCAGGTGTCAAGGTCAATGTCTCATGACGATAGTTTCATTAACCAACCACAGAACAATGTTCTACAGAATAATGATCCAAACATGAATCAAGCACAGTCATCAGAAAACATGTCCTGTAGTGCTGCAGAACAATCAAGCAATCCTAGTGCAATAAAAAAATTACACAAGACTGGTTCTCAAAAAGTTGCAAGTTCTGGTGAATCAAGTGATGAAGAAGAATTCTTTGAGTGTAATGATGATGAAAATAACCAGTCTGGTGAAAAAGATGAAGATACTTCTGCGGGGAACCAGACTGCTGAAAATGTGCAGCAGATGCAGGATGAAAATCAATCTGATAATGAGGGTAACCAGTCTGTCAATAATGAAGATAACCAGTCTGACAATGAAATGGAATGTGAACCAGTCAATATTTCTCAGACTAGTTCTCAAAATACATCATTGACTGATTCTCAGATTAGAGAATTGACTGGTTCGGAGCAGAGACAAAGTGTAAGCAATGCATCTGTGTCAAGTGACACAGCATTCAAGGATAGTTATTCACACAAACCAGAAGGAAGACTTGCTTTATTCCAGGATTTAAAATTGGTGAATTGTGAAGAAAAAATGTATATACCAATTACACAAGAGCCGGCGCCCATGACTGAAGATATGTTAGAGGAGCATGCTGAAGTTCTTGCTAAGTAAGACATTTTTTCTCTCATATTTGTCAAAAACAATGATCATTACCAAGTTTTGTTGTGCATATCATTGGCATTTCCCAGTTCAATGATTTTTGTCAGAATTATGGCTTATTGAATGACTTTTGTGCCCCCACTTTAGGGGGATGAATAGTCATGTCCAATACATGACCCTATTTATTTTGGGGTCATAAGGTCAAAGGTCAGGGTCACAATGATCTTTACACTGAAAATTGTGGTTTCTGGAGCATAACTTGAGTGCCATTTTGCCCACAGTGTTCAAACTTAATGGGATGATTGTCAATATTGAGAAAAAGACCCCTAAGTAATTTTTGGGTCACAAGGTCAAAGGTCAAGGCCACTATTACCTTAAAACTGAAAACGGTTTTTGCTAAATGACTTAAGAATTAATCAACCTACAGCTGTAAAATGTTATAGGATGAACAGCCATGTTCAATACATGCCCCCTATTGATTTTAGGGTCATAATGTCAAAGGTCAGGGTCACAATGATCTTTACACTGAAAATTGTGGTTTCTGGAGCATAACACATGTTCCATTTGGCTTACTGTAACAGTGTTCAAACTTCATAGAATGGTTGCCTATATTGAATAAAAGATCCATATCTATATTGGGGTCACAATGTCAAAGGTCAATATCAAATGACTGTCAAACTTCATAGGATGATCACTTATATTGAGCACATTAATTATATGCTTTTAAAAATTTGCTTATATTATGTTATACCCCTGGCGTCTTTTCGTCTATTCGTCGTAGCATTTTTACTTACAAGATAAAAACTTGATTTGCTGGATTGGCTGGAACTAAATACATTCTCAAACAGTAGATTCTTTAGAATATGTTCGTCCAACACCACTTACATCTATACATTATACATAACAACTGAGTGACAAAGTTATGCTCTTCACAACTAAAACGAAGCATTCTGAATGGTATCTTTTAACTCTACTTCATTTTCAACATTTATTCATATATGAAATATTCCCATGTTTTACAAATGCTTCATCCTTACTAAAAAATAACACTTTTCGGGCATATAATGCTCCGCGTAGCTGTGCTCTTGTTTAAACTTTTGCATTGTTCAATGACAGAATAGAAATTGACTTTACAAAGAAAATTGTTATTTAATTGTATCATTTAAATATTTTATAATATTGTTCAATGTTATTTACAAATATTTGATGTTTATTTAGTTGGTGTTTGATGGCAAATATCATGAACAAGCAATCTATGTTTTTTTCAACAGATCATGGCTTTAAAAACATGAAATATTTATCTTTTTTCACAAGTTTGTTGTTAGAATTTTCATTTTTAATCCTGTATTTATTTTTTGCCCTTTTCTTGAACACTTATATAATTTGCGTATATATATACTGTGACATGCTTAATTATAGTGAGTAGGATTTACATAGAGCGTTTCCAGACCATTCTATTTGAAACACCCTGCCTGTGATAAAATTTGAATGAAACTTTACAGGATTGTTTTGTATCTCAAGGACATGTGCATATCACATGGAATTCCTGGTTGAATGATTTTTGACTAAGTTATGGCCCTTTAATGAAAAAGGCTGCAACATGCTACGAAGTAGGCTAAGAAGCTTTGCCATATATATGATATAGGGAATAAACTGTCATTGTATGTGTACATACATTTATAAGATTTAGAAAGTAAGAAGGCAGGAGTACAATTCTTAAAGCATGAGGATGGTCAAAACTATTTATTATAGGATAAACAAGTTTAGATTTTCATAAGGAATATGATTATACATATAGTTTAAATTTTTACATTTCTACATTGTACATCATTACCCACCCATCACTTCTTTAATATTTTAACAGACTTGGAACATCAGCAGAAGGGGCTGAGCTAAGAGCTAGAATGCAGAGTGCTTGCTTATTGTCAGACATGGAGTCATTTAAAGTAAGTTTGTTTCTTTTCCAATCATTTATATGATAGCTTCATTTTACTCAATTTTACAGTATAGTAAGATCAACTGTTTTGTTGTAGTACTTTCTGTTAGTAAATGTTCATAGGTACAAAAAGACAGGTTATAAATAAACAATTATTTATCAGGTGGTCTTAAATGTGGATAAGCGGTTGTTCTTAACTCTGGACCATGTAACCATTGACATAAAGAACCTTGTAAAAAATAGTCTTATTAAAGGGGCGGTCTTAATTCAGGGGTGGCCTTAATTAGGTATTCTTCTTTACATTGAATGTAATCAATTATCAATCAATTACTCTCTTAAAGTAATTGTAATTTAATTGATTACAGAGGCAAGTCTGAGTAATCAATAATAATCAATTACAATAAAATCTGAAAGTAATTGTAATTAAATCAATTACTGATCAATGTAATCATCCCCAGGTCTGGTTATATATCCAATTACATGTACTTTAGAATTATTAACAAAAAATAATTTGTTGCATGTTCTCTTCACACTAAGTTTAATAGGGAGAGAATGATCACTGGTTTGATCTTGATGGTGAAAGGTTTTCGATGGTAATATCATGTATTTTCCTTTGATAGTGTTTATGTAATAAAAAAAAAGAAATGAGCCGTGTCATGACAAAACCAATTTATTGGGTTTGCGACCAGCATGGATCCAGACCAGCCGGCGCAGTCTGATCAGGTTCCACGCTGTTCGCTATCAGTTTCTCTACTTGTAATAGGGTTTGTAAGCGAACAGTGTTGATCCTGATCAGACTGCGTGGATGCGCAGACTGGTCTGGATCCATGCTGGTGGCAAACCCATTATGTGGGTTTTGTCGTGACATGGCTCAAATAGAATTTATCTTTTCAGCATGTAAAGCAAAAAAAATTTTACCAATCTACAATGGGAAATACGAGACCCCCTCTCCTGCAATGATTTCCAAAACAGAAAAATAGAAAGATCTTTTGTGTTTTATTCGGAAAATGATCCTCATAATAATGTCACCTTGTGCAGTAACAGGTTAACTCATATTAAATTACATAAGGAGTTAATCCATTACTGCACTAAGGTGACAATATGCTTGATTTTCTTTCTGTAATGTATCATTTTATATCTTTTCATATTATTTGTATTTTGTATTATACAGGGTCTGTGATGTAAGGTTTATTATAAAATGTTTTCAGGCTGCTAACCCCGGATGTGTGTTAGATGATTTTGTAAGATGGTATTCACCTAGAGATTGGATTGAAGAGGCAGTTGAAGATGACAATGGTGATGTCACAATTGAAGGTACAGTTATTTCAACTTCACCAAAATGGTCACATCATATAGATGAGAACGCTAATGAATGTACCTTTTCAGAGAAGTCTTCATAAATGCTCCTTTTAATATGATGTATAATTATGTATTAGGTTCAAATTGGGTTTTTTTAATTCAATTAATTCAATATGACTGGCATGTGATAAAATTTATAATGCTTAAGATTCATAGTAAAACTCATTGATTGCAGCCCCCTCCCCCCCTCCAACCTCCCCCTAACATAGGATATCAAGGTTAAGAAGTGAATGGGCTGTTATCATTACAGTTATATGGTCACCATTATGATTTTATGGTAATCATTGTGGTTATATGATTATCTTTGCAGTTATAGGGTCATTATTATGACTATATGTTTATCATTGTGGTTACATGATTATGTTTGCAGTTTTATGGACATTATTTTGATTATATGGTTATCATTGTGGTTATATGGTTACCATAATAATTGTGGTTATATGATTATCTTTGCAGTTTAATGGTCATCATTGTAATTATATAGTTATGTGGTTATCTTTTATTGTCTTTGAAAGATACCTAAGTATCACTTTTCTAAACAATCCTGTAGTATTGTGATCTAACATTTGTACATGTAATGTCTTTTATGGAATGATGTATTTAACTGAAATATATAATTTGTTTCAGGTCATTTGAGCCAGCGTATGCAGATTCCTGGTAATGTATGGGTAGAGGTTTGGCAGACAGCCAGACCGGTTCCTGCTAGACGCCAGAAACGGTTGTTTGATGATACAAAAGAGGCAGAAAAGGTCCTACATTTTCTGTCATCATTAAAACCAGCAGACGTTGTAGTTCATCTAATGCCCATGTTGATACATGCTGCCCTTCTAAAAGCTATGGAGAATGGTAAGATATATTTCTGGAATTTTCATGGAGAAAGAAAAAAAAACGAATACTTGTCCAAGGCTGGCAAAATCTGATTTTAACTCACCTGTTCATTTTTATGTTATTAATAAGCATTTTTTTACCTTGACCCTATGATTTTTATATAGTAAAGTATTAAAAAAATTACCACTTGTCCATCCAGGCTGTGGGACAACTTGGACAATACGGACAATTGATTTTGCTGGCCGTGCTTGTATAATTTTGTCTGTCATTAATCAATATTTAAAGCCTTTATTCATATTTGTGGTAGGTAAATTACATGAAATATACAAAAATGTTAGCCAAAGGTATTATGACAAATGAAAGCAATAAAGAAATCTTTGTATTTCACTTATAAATTTACAAAATTGTAATTTGACTTATTAATCTGAAATACCATGGCATTCCTATAATGGCTACTAAGAAGTAATATGCTAATTAGCAGGAAGGATCATATAACATTGCCTTATAAAATCAGTAAAATTTTACCTGCACTATTGAAAAACAATACAATGTATGAGCCGCGTCACGACAAAACCAACATAGTGCGTTTGCGACCAGCATGGATCCAGACCAGCCTGCATGTCCGGGCAGTCTGATCAGGATCCATGCTGTTGGCTATCAGTTTCTCTACTTGTAATAGGGTTGGTAAGCAAACAGCATGGATCCTGATCAGACCAAGCAGGCTGGTCTGGATTCATGCTGGTCGTAAACGCACTATATTGGTTTTTTCGTGACTGGGCTCATCTTTGTTTATATATTTTTTTCTGTATAGCGTGTCATCTTATGTCATAACTGTAAGGAGTCACAGCAGTATTTTCTTATTAAAGCATGCAAAGCATGAAAAGACATAGACAATGCAAGGAGCTTAGGAGTAAACATGGTATTAATAAGAACTAAATGATTTGCATTTGATGGCCAGTGACATTATTCTTTCCATGTAGAAAAAATACAAGTATGGTTAGGGGCTTTAAAGAGGTTTTATATTTGATAAATCTTAGTATTTGATTGCTGAATGTTGTGTGGCAACTTGCTGGATCTAAATAAGTTATTCAGTGCTCCAGGGGATTTCAATCAAACCTTTCACATTTTATCTTCATCAAAATTAAGGCACTGGTGCATATAGTCAGGATTTTCTAATTAAATCATTTTTTGCCGAATGCGGATCTTAAGACATACATATGGGGCGCCCGTGGCCGAGTGGTTAAGGTCATTTACTTCAAACCCCTTGCCCCTCACTGCTGTGGGTTTGAATCCTGACAGGGACTTTGGATTCTTTCATGTGAGGTAGCTCTCCAGCTAGCTTTCAGAACGTCGGTGGTTTTACTCAGGTGCCTGTTCGTGCCTGAATTAATGCACTGAAGGGCACCTGAGGTCTTCCTCCACCAGTAAAGCTGGAACGTCACGATATGACCTATACTTTGTTGATAGGACGTAAAACCCAAAACAAACATACAAACAAAAGACATACATACATACCATTCCCATACCATACCCATACCATACTATACCTGAACTTTACTTAACTTAGTACCATACCAATATCATACCATACCATTCCATACCAATATCATACCATACCGTGCATTACCATACCATACCAATATCATACCATACCTTACATTACATTACCATACCATACCAATATCATACCATACCGTACATTACCATACCAATATCATACCATACCTTACATTACATTACCATACCATACCATACCATACCAATATCATACCATACCTTACAGTTGCTTACATTACCATACCATACCAATATCATACCATACCGTACATTACCATACCAATATCATACCATACCTTACCTTACATTACCTTACCAAAGCATATCATACCATACCTTACCTTACCAAACCATACCATACCAAGATCATACCATTCCTTACCATACCATAACAATATCATATCATACCAATATCATGCAATATCTTACCTTTCCATACCATACCTTACCTTATGTTACCTTACCATACCATATGCAAATAATACAATACAAAACATACGCAAATATTACAAAATATTACATTCGCAAATAATACAATACGCAAATATTTGTAGTAACTCATGCGTACTCTTCAATATTTCAGATGATCCTAAAATACCTGTATTGAAGCAGGTGATAGAACAAGCGTGTGTTAAAGCTTCACAAGTGACCAGGTCTCCAAATCAAGATGCTAAACGTTATGAGGTAATTTTCCTTGATCTTTTTCACTTTGATTCTGCTTTAAAGAAGTAATAACTGTTCTTTTGGTAGAAAAACCTTTATAAGTCAGCATTTTTTGGACAGCTTGGCTTGAATTCTGTTCTTACTACTTAAACTAACGGGCAAACTTGGTGAACTTTTACATTCACATTTGGCCAAATAAGCAAAATAGTTCAAAGTACACATCAAATTAAAGTAAAAGTTAAGTATGCGGATGTGTATACAGCAGAAAATCCCTTTCCTTTTGTTTGATTTTATTTGTCCATATTTACTTTATTTGATAAAAAAAAAGCATGTGTGTCTTTGTGCACTTCATCTGATAAAAATATGTCCTTATCCACGTTAAATGATAGAAATATTCCATATGCACTTTATTTCTGATAAGTCTAATAGAAATACTGTTGACTCTCAATAAGTCAAAATTGCTTTACTCAAAATTCCGCCTTAGTCGAATAATTTCTAAAGTCCCGTCAAATTTCCTTCTTTATCTTTGTATTTTAACTCCGCTTAGGTCAAATTTTGACTTACCGAGACTCCTGTTTAGTCGAAAAGAAAATTTGGTCCCGCCAATTAAAGTCCACATATTTTCATCTAAATTAGTCGAAGTGTGAAAACAGCCGACTGATCAAAGGTCGGCGACATCAAGGTGAGATGTTGTCACTCGTGATTTACACGTTTCATAGTAATTTTTAATTGCCGGTCATCATGTATTATTAACACGTCGTAAAAGTGTCTTTAATCCGTTTCACGACTTAATTGGTTTTAACAGTTAGATAACTAAATTAAAATTTAATTACATTTCTTTAAAAAAGTTGACTCGTGCCAGTCTGACGGGTGTTAGTCAAATAACAGCCTAGGTATTGATGTGTATTATCAACGTAAATGATATTTGTATAATTAAAGTTCCGTCATACTGCATTCATTAATTTGTACTTCCGGTTCACGATAGTTGCTAATTTCGTTTTTGTCCGATGATCAATTAAATCAAATATAATTGTGTGTTTATGTTTCACTATTAATATGCATGTATTAAATTTTGAATGATATATTTTTGTTCATTTATAATTTGTACCTGAAAGTGATTTACCGTCATTTCAATGGTTAAATATTGCAGCATTGCCGCTAACAACAATAAGAAACCTACTTCTTTGCACATTCAATCAGGTACATGTATATACATGTACCAAGTCAACGTAATGGCGGTAGTTCCACGTTACTCGAATTCCGTTTCTCTCGAAGTAAAATACCTAGTCCCTTGGATTTCGAGTTACCGAGAGTCAACTGTATGTCCATTTGTACTTTATTTCTGATCATAGGAATATTTCGTATGCTCTCTAGTTGATTAAAATATGTCCATGTACACTTTTATTTTTGATATAATGATTTAAGATATGTTCATGTGCATTTTAATTGACAAGCTTATGATAATTTGCAAATGCCAAATATTTTGTAGGCCAGGACATTTGGACATAATGGTTTAAGATTAGGAAACTTACACATTTTTGATAGAAATAAATTTTCTTTTATGTTTTTATTTTACAGGAACTTATAAGAATGGTAATGCAGGCAGAAATAATCATCGCAAGAAACATCTCCCTGCAGTCAAAGTTTACATCAGAGCTTCTTGAACGACCTGACGCCAAGGAGGAACTCGAACATTTTGTGGCAACAATTTTACAGAACTCAGAGGTACCAGTTAGGGGAGGACCGATGGGTCCAGCAGGGAACATCATCAGCAAATTGTTCCAAGCTGCTCAAAGAGTAAGTTGTGGCATTTTATATATATATCACAAACTTAATATATATTACTGGTATGTATTTGTGAAATATATATTGTTACATATCATAGCCAATTCTTTCCCTTTCAATCCTTACACTGCAGTATTTAAAGATATAATTTTACTAACAAAATACTTATATTGATAGTTATATTAAAGATATATTCTATGCTCATATTTGGGTGAAATACTTTTGCTGCAGAAATGTACTGAAATCTAGTTAATTCTTCCCGAATATGTCTTATTAGTCCCCTACCGGTTTAACCGGAGGGGACTTTAGGTTTACCGTCCGTCTGTCCGTCTGTCTGTCCGTCCGTCCGTCTGTCTGTCTGTCAGTCCGTCAGTCCGTCCGTCCACAAAACTGGATCCCGCGATAACGCAAAAAGTACTGAAAATATTTTTTATGAAACTTGATATATGGATAGATGGCAGTATGGAGATTATGCACGTCTTTTTTTTTTCTTCCTATGTTGAAAATTCTGGTTGCTATGGCAACAAATAGTCTGAAAATATGGCAAATTTAACACATAAACTGGATCCAGTGATAACTCAAAAAGTACTGAAAATATTTTTATGAAACTTGAAATATGGGTAGATGGCAGTCTGGAGATTATGCACATCTTTTTCTTTTCTTCCTATGTTGAAAATTCTGGTTGCTATGGCAACAAATAGCCTGAATTTCAAGATTTCTGATTTAAATTTTTCAGCTTTTTCACTATATGTTCTTTATTTCTTAAGGTGTTTACTTCAAACTTTAAATATAAGATCCTGGTCATCAACCACATCATATGTGACAAGGTTTATAACTCTAGCACAAAAAATATCAATATTACCTCCCTTGAACTTAGATTTTTTATGAAAAAAAATGTTGTCTTTTTTAAATAACTTCTTTATTTCCTAATGTATCTACTTCAAACTTCATATATATGTTTCTTATTATCACTCGACATTTTTGAGAAGGTTAAATACTCTAGCAAGACTATTTCCAGAATTATGTCCCCCTTGAACTTAGATTTTTTTCGAGAAACTGGTATTTTCACTCCAACTTCTTCATTCCTTATAGGATTTACTTTAAAATCCCACATCGTAATAATATGACAAGGTTGTATAAACATAATTTCCTTACTAAGCATGGAAACTTAACACATTACTGTGATATAGACAAACTTATTTTATTATGTTTTGTGGTCGATATTTTCAAATACAGACTTCATCCTCAAATTCATTATAAATGGCAATACACAGGAGTGTAAGACAATTAAAGAACTTTTTGAGGGACCGGTAGGGGACTACTGTATTGCCCGCAATACTATCAAATGCTTGTTTGAATAAGTGAATGTATTAACTATGTTTTGGGAGCTGCATTCCCTAGCACTTGTCAAATTAATTTGGTCTATTCTTATAAAAACTGCCAGATTTTGTATTCATCTAAGCATACTGTGAATACCTGGAGAGTGTAGTAATGCTACATACATTTGTATTAACTCTGTGTGTGTTCAAAAGATGATTATTTTACATTTCAAAAGATATAGTATTTATCAGTTTTTTTTAAAATATCAATTTTGAGCATAACATATCTTTAGCAACCTTATAATCAATGTTGAAAGATATAATTTTACTAATAAAATACCAATGAAGTTTAGGATGTTTAGGCAGAAGTATGCAAGTACATAAGTATTTCTCATTGCCATAGTTTTATCTGTTCATGACATACCTCTGTTTATTCATGGTCAATTTTGGTCACAACATCTTAATTAGCAAGAACTTTCTTATTTGGACAAAGCCTGAACTTTGGTCCTGACAAGAGGTTCATTTGGGGGTATTGAATTTTGACATTAACCTTAAATGACCTTTCAAATGGCTACGCAAAAGCACTTTGGATTACTAACATAGTTATCTTGATTCATTTAAGGCTTCATACATGATACTGGATGAAGAAGATGTGGGTGAGGCCAGGATGGAAGATGATGATGATGCTAGACTTAATAGTTCAGTGCCGAATTTCCCCAGACCTTCAGCAAGAGAGTACATACTCCGGACATTTGTGCCAAGACCAGCCCCTTATTCTAAACAGTTACCACATAGATTATTCTGTTGTATTGAGGAGGAGGAGTTTAGAATTGCCGGGGCATTTTCTAGTGACTCAGTGTTTCAATAGTTTTAAGAATTTAGGTCTTTACACTGATAAATTATTGCATGCTGTGCTGTGTCCTTAGTTATTTAAATTTTACTTTTATTTTTTGAAGAGTATTTATTTATACATAAAGATCTAAAAAGATTTATACTTCTGAGAGGGATAATCATTTCTAAAAATAGAATTGTTTTTTTATAGAAGGGACCACAATCCCTTGAACAACTATCAGATGTTTGGCTGATCTTCTGGTTGATGGGCAATGCAACAGTTGTTTACATGATTGACAAATATGTTCATCTGGGCATTAATCAAGAAGATTTAGAAATACATGTCGCTTATCTTTGTGCTTGTTAAATCTGGACCACAATTACATGACAACTTAAACCTTGCTCGACCAATAGCTAAGAAATATTTTAGCCTGCAGGCCTACTTTTGTGGAAATTGGTTGAACTCGATTGTGTTGTGTTGTCCAAATGTCATAATCACCTTTGCATTGACCACAAAAAGCTTGCCTGATCAGTAACCAAAACTATTGATCAAAGCTTGCTTCATTGAATATCATATAGTCAGTCTTACTAAACCTTTCACTGTCATATGCTGTCCCTATTATTTTCGGCATATTTGCAATATGAACTTTTGCCGTTTCTGTAATAATAATAATAATTAATTATAATAATGATAATTATAATAATAATAAAAAATATTTAGATAATTAAACCATCGACGATTATTATTTTATACTAGCAGATTTGGAAACACATATAATTATTATAATACTAATAACAAATAATAATAATTATATCAATTAATAATATAGTAATTTCTTAGAAAACCTTCTGGCAAATAGGTGATCAATAAATAGATTACCCTCTGGTAGCGAAAGGGTTAAAGGAAATAATTATGTTTTACCCCAATAATTGTTGATTTGAATACATGTAAAATGTATTATCTATTGTGGATTGTGATTGCTAAGTATTGTGTATTTGTGTCATGTACATGTTATTTATTGTTTTTGTTTGATAACATTTGCAATTTTAAATGCTATTAAACATGATACACTGGCGAACTTTATTTTTTTTATAATTGCTCACTACATTCTTAGTTTCAGTCTTAGACTGACAGACCAGTGGAATGTGGGTGGCATCTTGTTGACTCATTTTAGAGTTTATATTTAATCATTTTTATTTCAACTTAAGCTTTTCATACATCAGACCACCAAATTTCTTGGAATTTTAAAGTACTTTAACTGACGAAATTCAATAATTTTGTGCAAGCCAAAATAAATGGTTTTAAAAAGTGCAATCTGTTTTTCCCTACCAAAATCCTAAGATCTTGATCAAAGGTTATAAAACTTTTGTCTGTCAGTTCTGTCTGCAATCTTTGGATTTTCATTGTACACCATACATCTTGAGCTTGTTTCTGACCAATCAAACACTTGAAATCTGAGTTTGAATTTCATACAATTCTTTATAACCTTGGACATTGGTATCCGAACATTTTATTCTGTTCATGTATGTTAAATAACGGAGATATGTCTTAAATCTTCTGTGAATCTACCGAGCCATTATGGCAGCAACATAATCCCCCCAGCGGTCGGGAGGGCAGCATCCAATTTTTTCCAGAGCGTATCTCCTACAAGCATGAAAGAATTTCAATAACACTTCATAGAAATGTTCTGTGTGCACAAAATATAATCAGGTCAAGGTCACACTTGAGGTCATTGAAAAACACTTGTCTGCAGCATAACTTCTGCATACATAAAGGGATTGAAATATAACTTGGCACAAATGTTCATCATTGTTAAGCTTGCAACAATAAGGTACCTTTTGCCAAAGTCAAGGTCACACATAGGGGTCAAAGTTCAGATAAAGCTATGAAAATGTGTATTCGGACCATTTTGTCATCATTTATTGAGGGATTGAAACACAAATGGTCATTATCATGACTACTGATGTGAAACATGTAATTTGGGTTAATATATGCAAGTTCAAGGTAACTAACAATGATAGTCAATGTCACTTAAGATAATATCATAATATATAGATTTTGTCCAGAGCATATCTCCTACACATATGGAGGGATTCTTATGAAACTTCATACAAATGTTCACCACTATTAGAAGCAGTGTCATGAGCATGACCTAAGTCAAAGTTGAAGTTGAAGGTCACACTTAGAGGTCATTGAAAAATGCTTGTCCGGTGCAAACTTCTACATGCATAGAGGGATTTCAAAATAATTTGGCACAAATGTTCACCATTGTGAGGTGGAGAGTCGCATGCAAATTTTATCTCCCTGCGGTCAAGGTCACCCAAAGGGGGTCAAAGTTTAGATAAAAATATGAATATGTGTATTCCGACCAATTAATAATCATTTATTGAGGGATTGAAACACAAATGGTCATTATCATAATTACTGTTGTAAAACATGTAATTGAGGTTAATATATGCAAGGTCAAAGGTCACTTGAGATGATAAAATATCCAGATATTTTCCCGATATTGCACAGAGCATATCTTCTATATGCATATCTATGATGCCCACATCTCTATCAAAAGCTTTTGTGACTGGTGTAGTATTGCGACAATGTTGCCCTTGTTCTATATAATAAAATGTAAAAGTAGCATGCCTTCAAATACATGCTACTTTTCATGAAAATTTGATATATTTTTGTTTTCTTAAATGTGAGCGAGTGTTTGTGTATTTAAGCACTATGGATTTTAGACAATCGACAATATATTTGATTTTCATTTCTTTTGTAAATACACTGTATCATCAAGTTTATCAGAATCGTACGAAAGACGGTAGGGTCATTTCAATTTCATGTATTCTCTTTCATCTTCATGAATTCACAATTTTAACTTCCTGAATTCCCGTTTTCAACATACGGAATTCAAGATTTCAGCATCATGGATTCCCGATTTCTACATCACATGTTCACGATTTCAACTTCATAAATTCACGATTTCAACTTCATGAATTCACGGTGATAACGATATAGGCTGCGTTCTCGCTATAGACAACCCAACGCGCAATGTACCAAATCAGCCACCATACAAAGGGGAAATTTAATGTTGTATATTACCTGTCTGGCTCAGTTATATCAAATTGTATGTGCCCATTCAGAACGTTTTTGTGCGTCGTGTTGTCGCTAGCGACAGCACGACAAAGTGCCAAACAGCGCGTTGTGGGACTTTTGTCTTGTTCTGTCGCTTACACTGCAAGCCAAACGGCGCGTTGTTGTGCGGCGTGTTATTAGCATCTTATATTACCGACTAGTGACGCAAACAGAACAGTGTTGCACTACTGTCATGATACATAGTCTTTTGTACTATTGTTTTGTATTCGAATTCCTTTTCTTACCAGATTGGAATTCTTGTTAGCATATTTTTTTAATAACTGGCCCCTCTCTCTCACGGACAGTACATACGATGCAAATTTAAATGATTTACATAACACTCGTCCATTAGTAACATAAAAAGAAAATAACCTGTGAGTAGAAATTATGTTATGAGCTCATTTTTCTTGCGCGGAACTTCTCAATTGCTGCATTTCATCAACATTTGTACTTGTTGGTTTAAGTTTCGAGTTCTATATATCATTAAAATCATAACAAATAACGGAAACTAACGAATGACTTAAAGAAAATTAATGTGTCTCAGGTAAATATTGGAAAACAATAGCTTAACAAAATCATTTTCATTTTATAACTAGATCGTTGAGTTATATGGACATAATTATGAAAACCAAGTGGGAAATAGACCTCCGATTTAAATTATTCGTTTCGTTAAAAAAACAAAATATCTTAAATGCCATCTTTCTGTTGATATTATTTACTTAAGTATTCTAAACATTTCAATAACAAAGTCGCTAAACGGTTTTTGAAACATCACAAGATATAGGGGCTATTAATAATAATAGGTTAAAATCTTTTGTTTGTACAGTGAGATGTATTCTTACACTGAATTGTAATCTTGCAATTGTGATTAGGGACAATCAATACCTGTACAACTTACTTTGGTTTTTTTGTGACATTCGTAGTTAATATAGATTGAGCTGACGTTAGAAATTCGGGTTTGTTTGACAACGGTAGGTGTCTTATCTTTTCCTCTTTTAATTACAATTTGATAAACAATTTATTCTTCTATCATGATGATAGAATATTTATTTGCTGAAATTAAAGTTTAACGAGCTCTGCTCAATAGGTAATATCTTCAGGGTAGAAATGGGGTCAAATCGAATTGTAGAAGGTAATTTCTATTTTGAATGTTGTTATTACGGAAAGCATATGATAAAAAGCGGTATGGGTCCTTTCCGCCGTTACTATATAATATATTGAAATTTGTACTACTGACAGAAATCACAGAAATCCGCCGTTACAAATACCCACTAAAACTATCCACTACGCCGTTATACCTGTCCCATATTCCGCCGTTATTATTTAACTCAAATTAAATTTTTGCTGAAGAAAATCCGCAGGTATAATTATCCACCCGGCAATAAAAATTAATGTAACTCTGCGGACGGAAATACCGCCGAATTGCGCTGTCGTTACTCCTACCAGCCCTAAAGTAAACACTACTCCGTTATATCGCCCTTAGTAAATCCGCCGTAAGATAAAATTGCTTTTACCACTCTGACGAATCGCCCGAATGAAATATACTACTGACGGAAATCTGTTCTGTTCTGATAAACACTCTGCCCTGGTAACCTTTTCTAAAAAAATGGTAACCGTTTTACTAAAGTATTTGTGCGAATTTAAAGTAACATCTCATTAGGCTAGCAATGAGCAAACCAAATAATAAGTACATATGTGACTGTCAAAATAGCCATTTTATTTAGAAAAAGAAACACAAATGCCCACCCTTTGTATGGAACGCCATAGCTGCCTCATGTTATTACATTTCTTTTTATCTTGCCCAGAAAGCGTCTTTTTATGTTAAATATAAGCGTTAAAATGCCATTGTAATTTGTCTAATGATTATCTTATTATGCGTTACAATAGTCTTATCTCTTTAAAATGTGATGTTGACTTGTGTTAACATTGTTTAATTATTTCAAACAGTAGTGTTATCATGTCAAAATGTCGTTTTGGCTTCTCTGAAATGTGTCCTATTATGTCAACTAGTCGCGCTATTTGGTCAAATTGTGGAGCTGTTTTGTCAAAAGACTGTCTGATCATTTGAAACAGTAGTGTTCTCTTGTCAAACTTTGGTGTTTACTTGTAAAAACACAGCTTTATTTTATCAAACTTCCATGTTATTTGTCAGAATACGGTGTTAAAATCCTTTACAGTGTCTTATTGTGTCAAACAACTGTATTAATTGGCCAACGTACACTACTGAATTGTCTTTTTTGTATCAAATATTTGAATTATCTTGCCGAAATAGGGTGTTGATTGGGCTAAATCATGCCTTATTATGATAAACTGTATGCTATTTTGTCAAAAAGCGGTTTTGACTGCTTAAAACTCAGTCATATAAAGTCAAAAATTGCGGTATCTTATCGAAATGTGGTAATGTCTTATCTAAACTTTCTTATAATGTAAAACTGAAGTGTTACATTGTCGAAATTTGATGTTTTCTTATTATGTCTAATAATTGTGTAAATTTGTTCGAATATAGTTTTGTCTTGAGAAAGCGCTGTCTGATTTTGCTAAACTGTCCCGTATTTTTTTTGCTCTATCTTTTCACACTCCGCGCGGGCACATGTCACGTGATACTAAATTTTGACAACATCGCATCTAGACAAAATAACACGATTATCTGACATAATGAGACGGTATTAAGACATGTTAACGTCATTAACTGGCAAGTCCATGCCACTGTATTACATAACGATGCTGTGTTTGAACAAGCAAAAACCACATTTGAAAAGGAAAAATGATACTTCGCCATAAAAAAACGATGTTTAGTAAATTTAACACCGAACTTTGACAAAATAAAAAAACTCTTTAACAAAAAGACAAGTCATCACCACGTCTCGACAAGATGATAAGACTATTTGACATAATAAGACGAATATAGACAAGTTGAATCTGCATTTGGATATAATAGCATGACAGTTTGACAAATTAAAATAGCGTTTTACAGTTCATAATCGTAATTTGTAAATATACCAACATTATTTCACATAATAAGACGGTGTTTAGGCTTGTTAACATTAGGTTTGAATAAAATAGCTTGGCGATCTGAGAAAGTAAGGCAGTGTTTAGACATGTCAAAATACCATCTTTCGACAAAACAATAATACTGTTTGACATAATAAAATAAGCTTTACACAAACAAACAAAATTTATTGGCAAGTCAACATTAGTATCACACATATCAAGTATATTTTTTGACAGGATGAATACACTTTTAGACAAGAAACATGATGTTTTGGCACAATAAGACAGAATAACACCACCTCATACAAAGCAACATAACAGTTTGACAAAACAGGACAGCACTCAGCCATGTCAATTTATAACGGCTTGGACAAGCAATCACTAACTGGCCGACATAACAAGACATGAGTTGACAAGTTGGACCAAAAGTTCCGACAATTTATAAACACTACTGTTTCACATTAAAAAGACAATTTCTTTGACAAATTATCCACCATATTGGATCACAGCATGCTATAATCTAATAAAAGAATATCAATCTCAAGATAAAACCTATCTCATATTTTGAACACAATGACATGGGCAGTCTGCAAAATGTGACGGCGTTTTGACAAGTTCAATACCAGCCGATGTGTACAAGCAAACGACAGGTATTAACAAATACACTAGTGTCATAACATACCAGGATCACATTTGGACAAGATGACACCAACTTCCGACAAAATAACACTACTGTTTCACATGATAAGACAATTTTAAGACAATTCAACACCACATTTAAACAAGTCTGTGTTCAGACATATTGAAAGCTTTATTGATGTGTTGATATTGATATGATATGAAATTGGAAATAAAAAATTAAGAAAAAAATATTGATTTCGAAAGAAACTTCAATATGGTAAGAATCCTTATTTTCAACAAGTGTCCTCGTTGGTGAGTAACCAACCGGTCAAGTGAAGAAATCAAATTAAGCAGCATGTCTAGAAACGGCCTGCTTTCTATTGCTGAGTTTAACCTAAGCAGCAATCTGCTTTCCCGAAAAGCAGCAAGTCTTAGAGAGGTCCGGTCCCAGGAAAGCATCAAGTCTAATAAAGGTCCGCATCACAGGAAAGAAGCAAGTCTAAGGAGTGCAACAAATCTATCATTTGCAGCAATTATAGGCGCGAAGTAAGTATAAGGAGCTCAGCAAATATAGAAGCATAGCTAATCCAATAGTACAACAAGTCCTATAGTGCAGTAAGTCTAAAACTGCAGCAAGTCCAATCAGTGCAGCAAGTCTAAGGAGCGCAGCAAGTCCAATAGGCATATATGTGAAGACAATGTATTAATACCTGGTATAGATTGTTATTTTTACACTGATTTAATATGAAATATAATAATAAGTTTTGGTTATGTGTATATGACTTAATTAAATACTTTTAAGGTAAATAAAACATTTGTCAAAATAAACATGTTAATTTTTCTAACCAGTGTAATGATAGGTTTAATTTTGTGATGTTAATATTGTTGGTTGATTTATTTTGTTAGCGTTGTAAGATATTTGAAGATAATTGATTTGTGCTCTTCATATGTGTGGCGATTTTATTGTTTGGTTTTATCATAAGTTGTTTAAAGTTTGGGCTCGCCATGTGTCTAGTATTATCTCGTATAAAAGACGTCTACGTGAAAAGATATTTTTGTGTAAGTGGTTAATAGATAAGATGTGTTTTTTGGTGTAAATAATGATCAGAGTTCTTTGTTTTGGGATAAACATAGTTATCAAAGTGTGTCATGTATATATGGATTTTGAGATAGAAAAGATAAAAATACTGTTACATGCTAGTAATCCAATTGAGAATATTTTGATTTTTAAGTCAGGCGGTGCTGCTCAGCCAAAATATCTTGGAAATTGGTTATAGTCATATTTCTAAATATTTTCTAAGATTTAATAACATCAGAGCAGTCATTCTCCTGACAATAGTTTACATACGAAGAAAGCGTTTTCCTCCACTTTTTGTAAATGTATTACCATCGGCTATAACCCTATACGATTTATAAGACAAACGCTCACAGTCTATGAAACATAAATGTTCAAGTTATCATAAAAATCATTTTCTAAATGCCTTGATAATAACTTTTTACATGAAAGACGATGGACTTTCCTCAAATTTTAGCAGCACGAGAGATCGGTTGCAAAGGCAGTTCTTTATTATATAGAATTGTTGAAAAAGAACTGATAAGCATGTTCGATAGCGAATGGTATCGTAAACGTTTTACCTCCGATTTGGCAATTTCTATCGCTTGTGCTACGGGGCTTACGAAACTGATTATAGGACGTTGTGAGTTTCATTTTAGACACTATTAGGCGATCATTATGCTTCCTTTGGTGGAAATAAAATTAATTCAAAATGCTCTTTAAGGTCTTGCCCTGATATCGTTTTATGACGTAATACGCGCAGAATAGACCACATACGTTAGACAAAAACTGTTGTAGTTGTCCGTTATTCAGGAGATATTTCTTGTTAAGTATCTTTTCAAATTCAACGCCGTAGCTTTCCGGCCTATTACCGAACGAGTCAAAATATCTTCAAGTCCGTACTTAGGACAAAAGAAGCTTACCCAATGTTTTCCTCGTCCATTACTCGTATCTGTGGTGGAAATCACAAATTTTCCTCTTTGTTTACGAATTTGATCAGCGGCGCACACTGTCATTGGGTATCCTTGCAAAATATTTTCTAGCTGATAATTGTTCATTTTAGTAAGTCATCTGATTCCAGTCAATATCTGTTCTGGGTTTCTTACGCACTAGTGATACTTTATCGGTATTTCGTAAACGTTTTAATTCCGATTTTGCAATTTCTATCGCTTGTGCGACGGGGCTTAACATACAGATTTTAGGACGTTGCGAGTTTTGGAACTTGTCTTCCGTTTCTTTTAGTTTTTCTTCCGCTTCATTGAGCTTTGCTTCTAGTGTTTTGAGCCTTCTACGCAAATTACCGCAACCAATAATGTAACGGCCTTAATGATCGGGTGTTACCTAACCGTCGCTTAAATCCTTAAAATGCTGATACCATTTCTCTGGATCGGGTGTATAGGGAACCCATTTTTGTTGTTTATAATCGTAGACTTCTATGGAAACCATCCTGTGTTTTGATATTTAAGGAGCAAACAGATCATTCTAACAATTTTTCATCAGGTTTCCTGATTTTCAATGTCATTATTTGTATCGCTCTCGTTGATGTCATGATTAGGCCAACACGTCTGAAACTGGTTTTTCATAAGTTTCACGGCTTGCCGAATAGATTCTGCGATAGTCATATCGTGTTGATGTCTAAGTTTTTTGAGTAAAAGTCTATCAAAAACTGTACATAATTTTGTCTCAACTTCTTTCTTAAATATGGCAATTCATCGTTAGCAGCGCGGGCATAAGCTTCGTCGAAAGAGTTATCTTGATCTAGGTACTGTTTAACCTATTTTACAATTGTTCTGTATGAGACTGTCTTAAAGGCTTCTGAAATCTCCTGAGACTGTCTTAAAGGCTTCTGAAATCTCCTGTCTATATACTGTAAAGTTTACGTTCTTTTTTAAGCTGTTCTTTTATGCGCTTACCAGGAGGCCCCTGAAATAAAGATTGTCTCTTAACACCAACCTCAACACGATCTTTATCATTCATCTCAACATCATTATTATTATCATCAGCATTATCATCATCATCATTATCATCATCATCATCATCAGTATCATTCATAGGCGTGACAGTCGAGTTACCTTCACCGAAATACGCTTCAACGTCCGTTGGGGGTTTTTTTTATTAGCCGGGCTTTCTGTCTGGAATACAAGTTCGCGCAAACGGTCCTGTTCCGGGGTACACGATTCTAAATCTACCACCAAATGCCCGTGCGGTCTAGACGTTGCATTTTGGAGGCGTTTCATAAAAATGACATTGGAGGAGGGATAAATTCCTTCGCTAGAGTTGCCCTTTGCTGCCTGTCAATAGGATTATTGAACAATATCAGGTACTGCGTATTTAAAGCGATATCTCTGCAGGATTTTCCTTAAGGGAATAAGCTTTGCGTCAAGTATACGATGGATATGTACCTGTGGTGACTGCCCTTGGTAAAAAGATCACCAATTCTTTGATCGCATTTTGCTTCCGTCATCAAATCGTCAAAAACAGTCAAGTACCTTTTATGGGTATTGATGTACTCTGGACTATTTAAGGAGTCGAGAATACCTCGTTCAAATTCTATCCAGGGTTTTGTATGCTGAAGTTTATCGTACAGAGGCTGCCATTGTTCATAACACCATATGATGCGCTCTGGTGGTGGATTTACTAGATTAAATAAAAGCAGTGTTTTAGTCAATTCAGTTTTTCCACTACAACTAGGCCCGGAAACGACCATACAAAATGGGTGTTAAAAATTCATCTTTTCTGAAATGTCCACTTGAGGAATTTTTGTGATGAATAATTTTTAAAACGGTTTACCCTTTAAAAAAAGTTGAATCCAGCATGAGTCACGTCTTGAAAAAGCTGTGGTAAATGGACATGATTCTTGTAAAAAAAAATGATTTAATATAAATTGGAAAAAATTACTTTTTACGATGCAAAAAAACACCCCGTCCCCCCCCCCCCCGCCCCGCCCCCACCCTGTCACCCCCGCCGACCCCCGCCCCCAATACCAGTGATGGCCCCGGGTATAGGTTCTTTTTTACCCCCATTAGTTCATAAAGACGGGGGTTTAATTCCGTCTTGAACGCCAAGACTTCTCTTCCCTTCCTTTCGAATACTTATTTAAGGCTTTAATGGCCCCATCTATTTTTATATGCCCCAAAGAATTTTGGTAAAAATTATGTTACACCCTGGGTCCCCCGTTCAATTGGTTCCCGGGGGCATAACTTAAGTTTCATTTGGCCCACAGTATTAAAACTTCATAAGATGATTGCCCATATGAGGTAAAATAGCCCCATTGAATTTGAGATCACAAGGTCAAAGTCAAGGTCACTATTACCCTAAAACTGAAAATGCGTTTGCCGGAGCATAAACTTAAGTTCATTTCGCCCACAGTTCAAACTCATAGGATGATTGTCATATTGGTAGAAGACCCCTATAAATTTTTGGGTCACAAGGTCAAAGGTCAAGGTCACTATTACCGTAACACTGAAGATGGTTTCCGGAGCATAACTTAAGTTCCATTTGGCCCACTGTATTCAAACTTCATTGGATGATTGCCCATATTAGATAGAATACCACTATTGATTTGAGGGTCACAAGGTCAAAGGCCAAGGTCACTATTATCATAAAACTGAAAATGGTTTACGGAGCATAACTTAAGTACCATTTCGCCCACAGTTTTCAAACTTCATAGGATTATTGTCCGTATTTGGTAGAAGACCCCAATTGATTTTGGGGTCACGAGGTAAAAGGTCAAGGCCACTATTAGCTTTATACTGAAAATAGTTTCCGGAGCATAACTTAAGTTCGATTTGGTCCACAGTATTCAAACTTCATAGGATGACTGTCCATATTGGGTAGAAGACTTCTATTGATTTTGGGATCACACGGTCAAAGGTCATGGTCACTATTACCATAAAACTGAAAATGGTTTCCGTAGCATAACTTAAGTTCATTTGGCCCACAGTATTCAAACTTCATAGGATGAGTGCCCATATTAGGTAGATGACCCCTATTGATTTTGGGGTCACAAGGTCAAAGATCAGGGTTACAATCACCGTTAAACTGGAAACAGTTTTCGCTCAATAAATAAAGTATTAATCAACCTACTGCTGTAAAATTGTGTAGTATTAACAGCTTTATACCCCTGACGTATTTTTGTCCATCCGTTGTAGCATCTTTACTTACAAGATAACAACTTGATGGTGGTGCTTTGGAAACAGCAACTGTATAATTATATACATGAATGTTCTTTAGCTATAAAGGAGGATTGCTTTTTGAAGGAGGTAATACTGAATTTAATTTCAATGTCTTACAAATGCTTCATCCTTACTAAAAGAAAAGTACTTTCGGGCATATAATGCTCGGCCAAGCGGTGCTCTTGTTTGCTCTTTTACGTATTTCAAGGTCGACTCCTTCTTGTCTGTGACCCGCCTATCTGTTGCAGTATATTGTTTAACTTTTCCTTGACAAAAGTGTCGTCATATTGCGGGCTCCTTAACTGAACCGCACCCCCGGGGAACCCTGTATCCCCAACGTCGCCGCAAAATTGATAAGTTCATCAGCGTCGGTAAACGTATCCGCCATCATTTCGAAAAAGTCCATGTTGTCGAGTTGCGCTCAAATTTGATAATTATTTTGCCTGTTTTTAAGCGGACTTTTGTACTTATCATCGGATGTTTTTTTAGTAACGTAGGTCATTTTATTCGCTGTGTGATCGGCTGATATATTTAGAAATGCCGGTTTAATCAGCTTTTAGCCTGCCTTATCAGGATACACTCATTAAACAGCATCATGGTGTCGTATCAAAAATAAATACGAAAGTGTACGTCTTTATTACTAAATCTGTTGATTTACTTGTATGACAGAAATTTTGTAAAGTCTTATTCGATCTTTACTGTCATAATAGTTTTTTACTTAAATTTAAATCTCGGATCATTTATCAGGTATATTTTGTCTATCTACTATTTGTCGTGCAATGCTCCACTCTAAGAAATACATTTTATTTATTCTTAAACTGTGTCTCTCCAATATACTTTAATTCTATAATTTTGGCAATTTCCGATACTTTGGGTATTTAATAGTAATTTATATTTATCTATTGTAACATTAATCTGATATTTCTCTAGTAACTCGAACCAACGTCTGAAAATAGAGTGTTAAGGTTTATAATTCATTTGATTTGTACATAAAGCGTTTCATTCAATGAGATGAAAAATATCCGGTCATTCATTAAGGAACCCCTGGAACGGTGTTTTCAATACAATGTAAAATAAAGCTAGATCTAGCGTGTGTCTATCAATTAAAAAGTAATGTACTTCGTATCTACGTGACCAGACTTTTTACTGAGTCAAATATGCAATTAGCGAAAGTTAATTTTGGATTGATTTATTTATAGGCATATAACGGGTTTTAACTTAACATTAAACAGCTTGGTTCCCGTTTTTAAATAATCGAATGACTAAGAAAACCGGCGCTTTAAACCGCGTATAATTGAGATGACACATGTCAAATTAATAACGGACCGTTGTAGCTATGCACTGAAAGGTTAACTAAGAACAGCACAAATTCGATTGATTGGTGAAGATGACCGCGCGAAGTAATTAAACCGTTTTTTCTGTACATTCGGTTTTATTTGCAAGTTCTGTAAACTTGACGTTATATAAATTTCAGAGAAAAGGCATAACATACTGTATATATTTACCAGTATGCTGTTTAAATAAATAATTAACATCAAAGTTGCTTATGTTTTCTTGTTACAAAGTATTGGTGTTTCTGGTATACGCACCTTAAGATGTATGTAGCAGTAAAATGTAGCTATATAATTAATATGGCCACCGATCAATTAACGCATCGTCAATAAGAGAATAATAATAATTTCGGTTTATCAGTTCGCTGTTTAATGGAATAAAACGATTTAAATAGTTATCTTTGCATCAATCGTTAAATAAATTAGATTTATTGATGATATATATATATAATAGTTCTCGTCAAGGAGTATATTTTCGGGTGATTTTAAACACAATAATGATGTCATTCTAATTATAAAACGATGTGGGGGCTAATGCAATAGCTCATGTTAAACTGACAACAGATCAGTGGCTTGCGGGAATAAACATCGGGAAAAATCCAATGACATAAAAAATTTAATATAGAAGTAAAATTGAAATGTGCAAGAAAACAAAAATGTCGTGTAGAACATATCTTCCTTACGAACGGTGGTAACATAGTCAAGTTGGGAATCAAACGAAATATTTTTGGACGTTCTATCGAACGCTTATGATCGGATTGTAAGTAAGTAAATTGTTTACTAAAGTGACATGTGTTATTTACATTATAATCATATACAAATATTTTAATAAAGGTATTAAAAACACCCAGCCTTATGGGCCTATTAGTCACCGTTGACATTTGATACAGTATTTATGTATGTTCTCAAATATTAAAAAGTTCAATTTAAAATATATAGAAGATGTGAATAGAATAGTATATTTTCACTTTTATCTTTATCAAGTAAATTAAGCAATTAGATATATGAGTAATTGATGGAATTAAATATTAGTGATATATATGTTTCAGTGCAAATCGCTATAAGTATATAATATAAGGCTTCGTCTAAACATAAAAGCTTTCACCGTGTATTTTGCTGTTTTTCTAGCATTTTCATTCACTAAAAAGGTCAGTCTATTCTCCTTATTTCTATTTCGTAAGTAAAACCACTCGTGCGTAAAAACTTATTATTTCCCCGTCTACCTGACCTCTAATTGACGCGAACAAGCTCTAAGTGTCAGCTCTATAGGAAATATGATGTCATTCGTTAAAATTGGAGTCAAAAATGGCTGCCGCACACACATTTTCGCGCCAAATATTGACGTCAGAAGTGACTCTTATCAAAGATGGCCACCGCACATGCGCTGTGCGTGACGTTAACCCGACGCACATACTACTACTCGTACAAAAACAAAAAAAAAACAAAAAAAAAACGTACGTGTCCGATATTATTAGAATAAACACGTCCAATCTTACTCGAGATGTGTGTCCAGCTCAATTTTTTCTCATGCTCTCAATAGAGGAAATGTCTTTCAATATTAAAATTTTGGAAACAAAGTGATCCCTCGGAAGCATTTATCACAACAAAATTACAAGAGAATTGCAGACTCGGTTTGATTGACTCTGTACATGAGGGATAATGAATACGTGCAACATCCCTAAGGTATAAAGTAATGACATTCCCGTGTTTGTTGATCTTTGTTTTTTACATTTTCGTGTGTTGTTTTCTTCATTTTTAGTATATTTGGCAATTTGGGGTTTTGTTGGCCATTCTGCAGCTTGTTGAAATTAAGAAAATCTCTAAAATCTGAATCATACTTTTGAAACTCTAAATAAGACAATTGACCAATCCAGTTTACGCTTAAGACGTTAAGTTGGTTCTAGTCTGATTTGTGACTGGTGTACTGGTGTATATAGTTACCAATATATTTGAACAATCAGATTTATATGAAGAGCAGGGCGTCTCTTGATTCAGTTTTGCTGATCTAAATTAATAATTTTATTCCCACAATCAGGACAATATTCTCTTTTGCAAAATCTTTCCTGGTATTCTGAGCGGTATTCTTGATAATGCAACTACGTGAGAACGTAGGACTACTTTACGGTATTGAACAGACACATCAGAGGTGTCTATTAGGGTAATACGTACTACTTAAAATTCTTTAGCTATAGCAAGGAAGCATGGTCTGTCCTTTCTCAGATCTGTTTGCCCCAAAGTTAGTGCCTAAAGTTTTCCAGGGAAATAACTACTGCTAAAAGTTCTTGAAAGGTTATACCCGCCAAATAAACATCTGTGCGGATGTTTCAAAATTCAAGATGTTATCCTTAAAAACTTACATCCCATCAAGGCACACAAAGCGTATAAGAAATTTTTTAGCTCAATTTTGTTTTTCTGTGATGGCCAATGTTAAATATAATCTATCTGGTCTGAAATACAAAACACGCCTTCTTCGGACAGAATCGACTCAGATAATAGTTGTTTTAAAAACAAATTTTCATAAGTCAAACAAATTTGCATCCGGGTGTTAATTGCCCCTCTTTACCGATTCTCTTCATTATAAAAAGGTGGCATCTTTTGTAAAGATTAAAGTGTGCATTTTTTTGTCAGAACATTAACCAACCTAAAATTTTCAAGGTTTATTTCGAAATCTCAACCAAAGATTATGTCGTTGAGACAACATAAACAGCGTCTCCATTGCAATACCAATTCAGTCCATCGTTCAGTCAAAGCATTTGATAACATTAAGGATATGATGTTGAACTGAAATTGATCATCACATGTACTAATTGTTGTAAGATGTTTTCTGTCAAAGTACCTTTTATTTGCCAATTACTTGAAGCCAAATGAAGTGCGTAAAGTGGTCATTAAGGGCATTTTTCATCTATGGGGTAGGATAAGCTTCCTTCCTTGTAACCGAAATATGTTTTCAGTAATCTAGGTAGAACCGTATAGAATTATCCGGTTTCTTGATTGAAACGGATTTAAATGACTCTGTGACCTTAGTTAAAGGTACTGCTCCTTGACCATTTACTAGATTTATGAAACTGTTCAATTTGAGTATGTCCCGTTTGAGCTAAAATGATCCCCTCGAGAGTTAAAAATTAGCAATAGTCCATGATTGCGATAAGGGACATAGTACCTCTTTGAGTTATACTCAGTTTAAGAATGTTGTGGCAAACCAAACTTTTGAGAATGAGTTTAAAGAACGGCGAGCGCAAAAAACATGTAGCGGGTCTCTTAACCTTTCTGACCCAGGTTATCTATCGCTGTTTATTCATAATGGCCAAAATCCTTTACATTCATAAAATCAATATCAATTTGTCTGAAAAGTTAATACCTTTAAGTGAAAAATACCCTATTTTAATTTAAGGAAAACAGTTGTACAAATAAGTGATAATAAGAAAGACAAGTCTTCATTGATAAAAAGGCTAAGCCCATTTACTATATAAAAGATACCTTGGCGCCCAAGAATATAAACGCACAGTGTACATCGGTGTTTTCATAAAACATGTCTATTGTTTTTATAACATAAAAAGGTGTTAACATTTCGTTTTTGTCACATAATTATTGAATGTTTTCTTCAATTTCAGGTTAAGGTGAAATGTCACAAAAGGTTAAATCTAAGTCTAGACCAAAACAGTCTGTGGGAGCTTGTCAAAGTGAGGAAAACCAGGATCAAATTCCTAAAGCTCATTTGAATATGAGTAAACAATTGATTGGAAAATCATTTGGTGAGGAGAAGAACAAAGTGATACAAGCTAGGGGTGTGCTTCAACCTTCTACTAAAGCAAAGTAACACTTTTATAAATATATTTTATTTTTTTAACACGGCAACTTTACATATATAAAATACAAAAATGACAGCTTTGCAATGGTCAAGTTATCATATCGGAAAAAACTCGCACTTAACAAATAAACAACAACTATATCTCATATACATTTTCTCCAACCAACATTTTAGTATAATTTGTCTTAATTTTACCCTATCACGTACTCAGTCGATGTGCGACTATGAATCGTTTATCTTATCAGTGCTCAGTAAACTTATCCCGTATTTTTAAAATCTACTTTGATTTTGAATTTAGTAATATCCGTTAGTTATAGGTTGACAAGCTTGATAAGTGTTGTTATGATAGATTAATAAATTAAACCCTAAACAGCAATATACAAGTAAACTCCGATTGACATATATTGTGTACTATTGGATTCAGTCAGGTTGTTACAACCGCAATTGAAGTAAGAAGAACATTTTTTGTATTTGTCAGACCTTCTGCAAAAAAGAAGCTGCAAGTACCGAAGAAGAAAGAAAAAAAGAGTGTCGGTTAGTACAATTAAAGATATAAAGATACAAATAGACTTGAAATTGTCAAACACAAATCTGCGATACAAAAAAAAATAAAAACAAAATTAACAACAGTACATGGAATATTTTCATGAAACTAAGTATATAGATAGGCGGAACTATGTAATGTGTGTATATAATTTTATAAAATGTTGCAGAAGACAGAGATATATAGTTGCATGTTTTGTGATTCTGAAGAGAAGTGTCACATACATGTGACATGTCTTACAAGTCTTATCTTTGATTTCACAATGTTGTTCCCATTTTCTTTTATTAAATTTTCAAAAGAAATAATAATATATTTTTTTTAATTTATTAAAGGAGCTTGATTGGCATTCAAAAGACTTAAAACATAAAATTTGAATATAGTTCAATTTTGGCACAAATAACAGAAAATTATGAAAAACTTTTATAAAGATACACTCAGAATTAAATTCCATCTCGATATTTAGTGCTATTCCTTGCTTGTAAAAACTTTGATATTTTACACATAAGCACTGTATGGACGTTTATTCTTTCATTTTTATATGCAAGTTTACATAAATCTAGTTATTGTTAAAGTAGTTTTTCCAAAAGAAACTAGAAAGGCTACCTGTATATGTATATGTTTAAGTTTTTGAATATCGGAAATTAAAAAAAGCCAACTGTGAGCCATTCGGCGCTTCATCTTTGCAGCATCGCATTGTATTGGTTGCAGCAACGTTCTCAGAATAGTATCTTTCATTTAATAGATTATTATCTATAACATGCAAAAACCGAAGATGTATTTATTAACGAAATGATATTTTATTTTGTATATTTGGCTTGTTAATAATATTTTGTTTGTGAAATATGAAAATTGTCTTGAATTTTATTCACGTTTCTTTTCAGTAAAACAGACAAAACACCATTCGATTGAAGGCGTGTATATAGTTTTTTGCATCGGTACTTCAGCAAGTATGAAATGTCATAATGCATTTCATCATGCAAAGATGTTTGTCGACGATTTTCTGTCAGGTTAGACATGCTAATTTATTTTTCAAGAAAACTACATAATTATATATCTCAGCTGAGACGTAATCTGAGAGATTTCAATCATAATCTTATTTACAGTTTTACTTATTTCTACAATATCACTTGTTATGTGTTCTTCGTTATTTTAAAATACAGTATCTATTTTAAATCATTCTGTTTTTCGCTGAAGTAAATTCACAACAATGATGGTCAACAAAGTGTTAAATTCTTAGTTGCACAAACTGTATCGATTACTTAAACCCTTACATCACAATGATCCTTTCAAATCGTCCAATTACATATATATCATAGGTAGCTCAGTGTCTGTTACCACTGACTTAAAATTTAAACAAAACTTATTCTCATAAACATAACATCACTTATTTAAAGCTTTAAAGAAAGACTTTGAAAGAAAACGCTGGAGCCATTTCACATCTTTAGTGACATTTGGAAAAAAACCGATTTTGAGACAGGATTGGACAAAAGATGTATCAAAACTTTCGGAAGCGATTGGTGAGAAAACCTATTTCTAGTGTAGTAACGGTTCTAGTGTAGGCCCATAATGCCTCAGAAATACAATCTTTTTTATATCTGAAAACTTTTGTATCTTGGTATCTTGTAACGTAACAGTTTCCAAAACATTTCGCATTTGCTATAAAGATGAACTATCTTTAGACGCCGCGTGCATGCGGTGGCTAGAAGACATGCATCGTATATTCAGCAATGGGGAAGATTTTAGTCCTGCTTTTTTCTATTCTTTTTGCTGTAACAAAATCATATTGTTTTCATATTCTCTAATAAAAATAGCTTTTATTATGTACAGTATGTCACCGAGCTTAAAGTAATTGAAATAAACGTTTATATGAAATGATAGTGCCATGTTTGAATATCATGTTCTTAGAATTATTTTTTTATTTACCTTATAAATAATGTGTCAGTGAGCCAGTCTATATTTCTAATGACGGGAACCGAATTCGGACAGGGAACAAGAGGTATGACCAATTACACAACAGAGATTTTTTTGGCGCAAAAGGCACAACGGACAAATTGATTGCAAAACAGGCACAACGTATGCCTATTCATTAAAATAAGTAACATTTAAGTTATAAAACAGATAACCTGAATTAAAAGTAAGTTTATTATAAAATGTATAAAAAATATTTGCAGGTAGGTTGTTTTGAAGGTTTCTTTGACGATTGTTATATTTAACAATTTATCAATTACTATTATGTTTTGCTTTTTGTAAAATAACAAAACAGTTTGTCCTCAAAAACATTCGGACAACAATTTGTACCAATATTTCGACCCAATATCAATATTTTAAGACGCTTAATTTCATAACCTTAAGAAAGTATACCAATCATTTCATTTTTACTTGTCATCCAACTTCTTTTGCTTCCACGAGACCTTTCAATCTTTGTCGCAACAGACAAACATTTCCGAATTTCAGACATGACATTACTTGTGAATTTATTCATTAGGTTCTATCTGTACTACTTAATTAGATTCAGATAACGAGCACATACCAAGAACATGAAGGTACATTTATGTGCGTCGGATTTTCAACTGTAATAGAGAACAATTGTCAAGGCTGATTTTGTACAATACCTGTAACTCTTCACAACTTTGGCGGTGTCTTTGATGTGCAGCATCAACATTTAACTTTTTTTACTTCTCTTACTCTGTTTGCAACTGGTCTAATAATAGTGAATTAGTATTTTGAATGGAAGTCAAACTGTTACTTTGTTTACATTTTGCTATCTTTAGGACACAGCACTTCTTTCTTAAGTGGTTAAACATCTTACATGTTCTTCACACTATTAAACACATGTTTGGCGTTCTTAAAGAATTAAATAATGTGTATTTCTGAAGCATAATGTGGCTTATCTAAGATACATTATTGATCAATTATCTATTAAAATGATGAAACAATAGTTCTTGTTTACATTTCATATAGTCTGTATCCCTTTAATGAGTCGACCAGTTATCGGATCAAAGTTTGAAACTTTCTTCTTGCAGCCAACTTAACACTTTCTGGTGATGGTGATTTGGCATTAGGACTTGAATACTCAAAGAATTTCGCAAGTAAGATTTGTTACTCACGAATAAAAACCTGTCTACTTATATTTCTAGTGCTATCTCGAGATCATGAAGCAGATTTAACGACATCGCATTTCTGCCGAAGTCATGTGCTGTAAATCTAGAAATTGAAAAATTCTTTGTATATTAATCATAATTTATCTTAAATATTTGAAATATCAGTGTCATATGTAAAAACTTTATATAGATAAGTGGTGTGTGCATTTCAACTTATAAGTTTAAGGTATGAATATATAAGGTTATGAAAATCTTATTCCTTTTCCTTTTTTTTTACTGTTAAACTCATGTTGTTCATTATCTTTTTAATCTTATCGGTACGTGTTAAGAAGTAGCTTTAAACGATTTATTTAGGAACCGGTACTTAGTACATCATTTGTTAATTTTGATTCTATTTTTTCCCAATTTGTACTGAAATTAAACTTCCCAATTACTGTCTTTTATTTTGTAGATCGTGTCACAAAAGAGGGCACCACTCGTACGATAATTGTTATAACTGATGGCAGAGGACTTAAGTTTGATTATGGAAACAAAAATGAAGTAAAACACATTTTATCAAATCTTTTGTTTCAGGACTTGATGTGTTCTTTTCGAAAAAAATATGAGAAATAAATCGGGAACAGTTTCATAACATATAACTTCAGATTCTTTTAACAGACACATATATAAAACGATGTGCAGGTTTGACCTTTTGCAAGGTCAGATATTAATTTTTAAGAATTCCTTGACCGATCTTATCTTTTGAATCGATACTTTTGAAACCTTTTGCGGAATATTACTTATAAAGCGACAATGTGTCAGACATACGTTTAGACTTTGTGGACCAAAACATTACTGGTACTAATCATGCCCCTTTGTGTAGAAAACTCATTTAAATCCAATATGTATGGCGTTTAAATGTTTATCATGTAGCATTTTCTTGTTGACCTCTTTCCTGTTGACATTAATCATGCCCTTGGGTCAATATTGACCCAACACAGGGGATCACTTGTTTTATAGAGGAATATATAGGAGAACTTATTTGAGTGTGGAACTACAATGCCCAGAGCTTCTTTGAATTGGATATTTTGCATGTAGCATGTACCTGTAAACCTCCAATGAAAGTGATATTGATTTTCAATGATGCTCCATGTGTGAATTTATGCCTTCCCCGATGATTACTTAATTAATATAGACTTAATTTATAAAAAAAAAAACATTGTAGTGTAATTGTGTGAAACAGCAATGCTCAGATGTTAGATATCTACCATTTAACATTACCTCGCGGCGGATCTCTACAAAACTGATTACTATCAAACTTTAATGTATTTTTTTTGTAAAACTTCAATGCCCAGAGCTTAGATAGTGACCTTTAACACCAATTGTTGTTTTCTACACAGGCTATATTAATAATGACGCTAAGGTCAAATTGGCCCTGTTCTAGAAGTCATTTGCTAAAGATTAATGTATAAGAAAAAACATCTTTTCCTTTTATGGAAATTTATAATGCCCAGAGCTTCTATGTTTGCCACAGAGACCTACCTGTATCAAAGTTTCTAGAACCATGTACCTAGGGTCAAAATGCCCTTTTCCCCAGAAGTAATTTAGAATAATAAGGGTTATGATGATATTACATTTTTGATTTGGTCACTTCCCTAATTTAAATATTATTTTTCGTTACTGAAATTGAAAGCAAATGTAGATAAGGTTAAATTAAGCCAAGTTATATTTTTAGAATGTTTACGGTAATAATTTCCCTTAAAGGCGAAACCAAATCTTTTGTAGTGTTATGTGTTCATGTTTGTCTTTGTTCCTTTTGTTATGGGTGATTGAACTGGTTTTGCAAGTTGAGTGATGGATGATTGGTTTTGGTATGCAAGTTATTTTTAGATGATTTGGTTCTGGAATATAACATTTCTTAGTAATTCAGACCACTCCTTTTCTCGCTTTCGAAGTGAAAAGATCTAAATTAGGCTAGTTAACTATCAGTTATTTCTTTACAGAAATACTTGCTTAATTGTATCTTGTATTCAATTTATTTATTTTGAAGAATCTTTTCTATCAAGACTGGCATGCATATTTGTATATATTTATTTGTGAAATTGTTTTTATTGTAATTTGAAGTGTTGTATTATATTTTGTATTATGTATTTTGTGAAATGTTTTTGTCTTGTATAATATTTGTTCTGTAATGTGATGTCTTATTGTTATTTTATTTGTTGCAGGTATTATTCTTGATAGAAATAACTTATAAACCTCATTGAATGTTTATTGTCAAACATTCAAACATTGTCAAATATTGCCACCACTACACCAATATACATTTGGGCGTAAATATTGCCTCATATTTGCAATGATCTTGTTCTAATCATTAAATCTTCCAGTGTTCCAGTCGTTACAAAAGAAAAGAAGTAGCTGATATTCGAAAGAAAGATGTCGGAATTAGTCGTGAAAAAAAAGTAGTGGCTGATATTCGAAAGACAGATGTCGGAATTAAATTCGTATGTGTCGCAGATCCTAATATAGTTAGTAATTTCTAATATTTTTTAAAATAAATAAACATTTGGCATATCACAATTTATTTATCTGTCCGTTCGCAGACAGGCCGACAAACAGACATACTACATAGTCGGGGGAAAGTTTTTCTTTCTTTCTTCTTTCTTGTTTCTCTTAAATGATCGTACTACAAAAAGAATGAATCTCTTTTCACTTTTTCATTTGATAGAAATTGTTAGAGGAAATCAATGGCAGAGAGCTGGAAAAGCATACTTCAGGTCGAGAAATTGCAAAAGAAATCTTATTGAAGGTATGTATTTCTTTAAATAGTTGCCCCTTCTTCAATTAAAAAAAACGTATATCAATACATTTTACCTTATATGAGAGTACGTTGTCTCCACAACGGTTTAGGGTTTATGCCACCTTCAACGTCGACGCACTGCTGTGTGCTTAAACGTACATTGTTTCGTTTCATTATATTCTATCCTGTATCGAGTGGAATGGAAAACGTGAACCATAGAAACATACACTCTGCAATACCGAACTGATCTTGAAATTAATGTACATGTATTTATTGAAGAAAACAAACAAACATGTAATGTGAGTTCTTCACACATTTACGTCTTTCTCATTATAAAATTGCGAGAGTGATGTTTGAAAGTTTTTTTAATAACACAAGTCATATGTGATTTTCTGGTATTCTATCCTTATAAGATATGTGTGATGGAAACCTGTTATACCTCTTTCTTTTAAAAACAGATTAAGCCTCAGAAATAAACAAATTTCCTTATTTAGAAAGCTGCATTTTATACTGTTGTCATAATGCATTAAAAACATGTGATTTGCTGATAATCTTTAATCTGAAATAAAAATAAAATGCGAAATAAAAAACAAAACAAAAAAAAACATACTTATAAAAAAATGTTTAGTTGAAATATAGAAAAAAAATAAAAATATTAAGCTGTTGCCAAAACACACACACACACAAATATGACTCTCAGAAAAAGCTTTTTCAACAGATAACAATAACGGTTCAATAACCTTATTAGGTAACAGTTTTCACTTTTTTAGGTAACACCAAAAGAAAACCAATATTATAAATGAAAAATGGCACGTTTAGGCTTAATGGGCCTTTAACTGCAGATAAGTTATTTCAAAACACTAAAAACATTGTGTGATTTTGCAGGATACCAGAAATCATGCCTAAAGTAATTATAATCAAAAACATAAATATGTTGAAAACCATAGGAAACTCCGAACAGAATATCATTTATCACTTATCTACACAAAAGTTTTCATTTGAGAGTCTTATTACATCTCTCTATATCGTGTATATTAAAAATGGCGAGGGTCTGAATTGCTTCAGTAATTTAGTGTAATAACTTAAGTAATATCACTACATGTGAAAGAATTTTATATGCTACAAGTATGTGTATACTATTTGTTGTCAAACATCAAACTTGTTTGCGATTTTCTGTTAACAATATGCAATACCAATTATGCAATATTATGCAATATAACATTGCAGCAGTGGTCAAATCATGAATAAGCCTAATGACCCTTTCCGTACGTTAGAAATAGGGAATAGGATACTTTTATAACGATTGTTACTTTTACATCATTTTATGTACTTGGCTATTGCATACCCAATTTTGTATATTATATTTTTAGTTTTGAAAAGTTAATAGTCGTAGATTGAATGAATAATCACTGTACTTGGTTATGAACTTTCAACGGCTTATCAAAATGCGAGCATGGTCTCTAAAATCTCATTATCCCTAGGTGATCCAGTGCAGCAGAATTAATAAATTAAACGAGACTTATATGGAAGTTGAAGTTCAACAATTATTCTACTGCTACTTGACCACAGGGTTTAATGCCCACGCGGTTACCCCTCCTATATGAATAAGCCATTTTCGCATTTTGCATACTTCTGTTTGCTCTGACAGTCTGCTTGGTGTCTGTTAAGATCATATGTTCATCTCATTAAACCCTGTGGTCCAATAGCAGTAAAATAATCTTGTGACTATTTAACATGAAATAGTTTTAACATTATCTAAACAAATGTTAACACAAAATTAACTTCTTATACAGCATACATGGCATACTCGTAGTTTTATCACAATAAGTTATCCAAATGTATAAGATAGGAATCAAGAAATAAAAAATAAACTTCTAATTATTATATATTCAATATGTCTCAATATTTAAGAATTTATATCAAAGCTATTTAAGAATATATTAAAAAGTGTTATCAATTTTTTTATAATTACGTGAGTTTTTCATCGAGTGATATGAAAATAGATATATCACCAGTTGTTGTAGGCATGGTTAAGATATAATAACTTGATAATAATGAAACAAATTCTGTTATCATAGAAAAAATAATGAATTATCTGTTGATTATATTCTTTTCCTCTGTTTTAAAATGATTACAGCAAGTACAACCATCTTTTATTATTTATTTTTAATATGCATATCGACGACAGTATTTACAACACCAGTGAAATACAAAACATATGTTACACTGCATTAAAAAAAACTTATACAGTCTGAGACAAATATGGAAAATGAAAATACGCATTTCATTTAATTCATATTTCTGAATATTTAATTCATAAATGTAAAATAAATAAAACATATACTTCACACTACATTTTTAGTATAATATAATCATTATAATTAAAATCAACATTGTTATCCATTTTTTATCAGTTTTCTATTTTACTTCAAGATTCAAACGTATACGTACTGTTATTTGATAAACATATCTTTGTTCTTAACAATAAGACGAAATACTACACCACAGAGAAATGTCATCATTTTATATAGCCCATTGTTATAATACTTTTTTGTATGTAAATTAATACTGGATTTTTTTCTCTACTATATATTCTCAAACAAATGTATGAAAACATATATCGAAAAATTATCAGATGATTGAGTTAGCTTTTAACCCACCTAGTTCATATTTTATAAAATAAATATTGGCCGTCAACAAATTTATTTAAAATGCTTTTGAAATCTGCATAAATGAAAATATTGACCCATTTGAAAGTAAACGAAAGTAAAAGAATTCAGCAAAATAACTCCGAACAACGTTTTCCAACATTATCCTTAGAAAATAAACCCATAAAGAAAGATAGTGGAATATCATCCGCGGGACGGACAGGTAAAATGCGTTTCGTCTGAGATTTAAAGATAGGGGAATTATCCCCTATGTCGTACAACACTCTATATATCTACTCTGCATGTAAATGTGTTGCTGAAACAGTGCCTTAGGTCGACCCCCAGAAAAAGGTCACCTGTAATTTCCTTTTTTTATTCTGGAACGCATAAGGGGTTTGGTCCAATATTATTTCAGACTTAATTTGATGACATCTTTAATTTGACCTTAAGTTGTTCTATATAAGCGAAGTGTGTTGTAAACCAAAATTATGGAATTCTTACATAATTTCATGAGAGCGCATTTTTTTAAAAAAACATCATCGCAGTATTATGTATATTAGACAACAAAAGCTGGAAAAGTCTGATCCCTCGGAAGCATTTTTCACAACAAAATTACATGAAAAATGCAGACGTGTTTAGGTTGTGTTCATTGAACGTAGACTTTCCTTGTTGATCTTGTTTATCATATTTTATTGAAATTGTACATGGGGGTAATGAAAAAGTGCAACATCCCCCGTACCCATAATCACCAGTTTGAGTGGTACTCAATGTTTTCAACACAAGGCATGTTATCACATTATGACAAGTGTCAATGCAGGGGCAGTCCCAGGTTTTACGACAAAGACGAAATTAAGCCTGTAAAAATAATCTTATTTAGCGCTTCTGAACGTTGTGGGGATGTTTAGTCGTATACTTGTTCCAAAATAGTTTCAATTGTGGTTATGACCTTCGATTATGCAAAGAAACAATGGCTTGAATTATGATATCAGTCATATCACACATTTACCTTATAATAGTTTCAAAAGATGCTAAAAGTTGATACAATTTTTCGTCAGTTTAAACTGAAAATTGACGAACCAGTTTGCAGCACGTTTCAGTAACTATCAACGTAGTTTTCTACAAAACTGACGACGCAAAACTTTAAGAATTTATTTCTTGACTCTAAGGTAAAGGTGATCACTCATTCATCAAACACAAAATGCAAAATTTAAAATTACCTGATGCTAAAATGTTTGACAATTGTTTCCTTTTCAGTTTTCGGAGATGATGGGTTTTCCAGGAGAACACGAAGATATCTTAAAACAGATGAAAGGCTTCTGTGTAAATACTATATACAATTCACCGTTTTAGTCTATTGTGCATTCTTTGTCAAGGAAGTTTTCAAGCAAACACTGATTGATTTCCCTTTGAACAGCACAAACTTGCTAGAGGCCTTGATTTGACCTAAATGTATTTAACCTTGTTCTTTATGTAATTCAATATCCAAACATCCATATATTAGAAATTAAAATGTACATGTCATGACGCTCTTAATTTTGGATCTGGGTGATTCCTTACTTTCGGGCTTTACTGCAGTAACTTGCGTGTAAATGAGGATCTGTTTAGTCGGTTTCATAGAAATACATACATTATATTGATTCAATGCAAAAATCCGGCGATATTACGACCCGGTTGACAATTTTGACACCGAGAACTGGCAAACACATAATCTTGGTACTTAGGTATTGCATACAATTTATATTACAATATATAGCAATTTTTATGCCCCCGAAGGGCGGCATATTGTAATCGCACGGTCCGTCTGTTCGTTCTTCCATCATTCCGTCCGATAACATTGTTCTCGATAAATTTCCAAAACCGCCGTGGGATTTCAGTGAAACTTCACAATATTGCCACCATACCTAGTTGTGCATAGTATATTGAGTTTCCTCTTGATTTGGTTTTGGCACAGTTATGGCCCCGCTTGTAAAGTTGATTTTTATAGTAAAATAAGCTTGTCCGCGCTACATCTCAAACCGATTGGTTAATTTCAGTGAAACTGCAAAGTAATGTTTGTCATAATGCCTAGTCGTGCATAGTATCTTGATTTTCTGCTTGATTTGTTTTTGCAACAGATTCTTACTTTACTACAGATTAATTCAGCAGAATAAGATGAAGCTATAGACAAAATAGATAAATACAGAATCCCTAAAGAAAGCCCAACACGGCAAAATTGAAAACGTTGCAGGCTCGGTTTGATTGAGCCATTCATGGACAGTACAAAAAAAATGTATTATTTTTTTTCAATTTTTAGCTTTAGCGACCCCTAAAAAGGGCATTTGAGTTAATATAAGGTAATTTGATAAAAAAAACTATCTAAAGATGCTACAGACAAAGTTTGGTGATCATACATCAATTAATTCAGTAGGAGAAGTGGTTAAAAGGTTTTTCTACTTTTAGCTCTAGAGGATCCTTACAGGGGCAAATCTAATTAATTTGAATAAATTTGATAACAGACTGTCTAAGAATGCTACATACAAAGTTTGGTGATCATCCATTAATTAATTCAGTACAACATTTTTTTTCTATTTTAGCTTTAATTTAGCGGCCCCTAAAAAGGTTCAATCTAAGTAATATGAGCAAACCTATGAAAACGCTACCTAAGAATGCTACAGACAAAGTTTGGTGATCATCCATCAATTAGTTAAGTACACAATGATGATTAAAGTGTATTCTATTTTTAGCTCTTTCGGCCCCTAAAGGGGGCCACTCAAATAAATTTGAGCACATTTGATAAGAGACTACCTAAGAATGCTACTGAAAAATTTTGGTGATCATCAATCAATTAGTTCACTTCAAAAAGATAATTAAAGTGTATTCTATTTTTAGCTATAGCGGCCCCTAAAAAGGCCAATCAAATAAATATGAGCAAATTTGTTAAAATACTACCTAAGAATGCTGCAGACAAAGTTTGGTGACCATCCATCAATTTGCTCAGTAGAAGAGGATGATTAAAGTTTATTCTATTTTTAGCTTAAGTGGCCCCTAAAAGGTTTCAATCAAGTTAATATGAGCGAATTTGATAAAAAAACCCTAACAAAGCTTCATACAAAGTTGTGTGATCAGCCATCAATGAATTCAGGAGGAGAAGAAATAAAAAGATTTTTTCTATTATTAGCTCTAGAGGCCCCTAACAAGGGTCAATCAAATCAATTTGAACAAATTTGATAACAGACTATCTAAGAACGCTACCAACAAAGTTTGGTGATCATCCGTCAATAAGTTTAGTGCAAAAGAATGATTTTACGTGTATTCAATTTTTATCTTAAGCGGCCCCTAAAGGGGCCAATCAAATTAATATGTATTGAGCAAATTTGATAAAAGACTACCTAAGAATGCTACAAACAAAGTTTGGTGATCATCCATCAATTAGTTCCGTATAAGAGGATGTAAAGTTTATTCTATTTTTAGCTTTAGCGGCCCCTACAAGGGTCCAATCAAATGAATATCAGCATATTTCATAAAAGACTACATATCAATGCTACATACAAAGTTTGGTGATCATCCATCAATTAGTGTAGTAGGAGAAGTTGTTCAAAAGTTTTCCTATTTTTTTTATCTAAATGCTCCTAAAAGGGGCCAATCAAATTTATTTGAACAAATTTGATAAATGACTACCTAAGATTGACACAGACAAAATTTGGTAATCATCCACCTATTAGTTCAATACAAAAAAAATGTTTTAAGGTTTTTCTACTTTTAGCTTTAGCGGCCCCTAAGAGAGGCCAATCAATATGAGCAAACTTGAGTAAAAAAAATCCCAAAGAATGCTACAGGCAAAGTTTGATCATCCATCAATAAGTTCAGTAGAAGATAATTAAAGCGTATTCTATTTTTAGCTTTAGCGGCCCCTAAACGGGGCCAATCAAATAAATATGAGCAAATTTGATAAAAGGCTACCTAAGAATACTACAGACAAAGTTTGGTGATAATCCATCATTTAATTGAGGAGAAGAAGACATTTTTATGTTTTTCTATTTTTATTTCTGTTGACCCCTAAAAGAGGCTAATTGAGATGATATGAGCAAATTTAAGCGTGTTTGTCACAAGAATGCCACATACAAAATTTGTGTTAAATCTGTCCAGCAGTATCAGAGAAGAAAATGATTGTTGACGCATGTCGACGGACGCCGTACCAATCCCCTTTGATTCTAATTGATCACCCTGAACCTTCGGTTCTGGTGAGCTAAAACATGATAGGACTATTTGTCAGCAGAAACTAACACAGCTGACAGAGTTTTATTGGTTGTATGAAAATAATAACAAAAACAAGCAAATAATTGTAGATTAAACCAAAATACAAAGATCCAGCATTCAAAGATTTACAGTTAACGTAGTTAATACACATAAAAATGTGAGTTTATTTACATGCATTGACGTAGATTTACCATGGATATTTTATGTATTTTAATTTTGCATACTAAAAAAAGTAAGATTCGTTTTTTAGACCTCAGAATTGGAAGATATAATTAGTGCATGCAATACAAGCGTAAATGATCCAGCTGAAGATAAAGACGTTCAAAAGGTTTGATTATTTTTGTTTGTCTTTGTTTTTACCAAATTGTCTTAATTCTTAAAGGATGCTAAGGTTTACCTTAAGAAGAAAATCGGATGGAATATTTTAAAATCTTTGTGTCGTTTACGATGGGTCCATGTGACAGTTATTAAATGTGTGTTCGTTTGGAACACTCTGTTATTTTGAGTCTTCATATTTACAACGTTATATCAACAACGATTTATACAACCGACAAGTAATAGACAGATCATCGAAATACGAGGCTATCTAATTTCTACAAGGGCGTTTCCCCCGACTATAAAACAGATTGCCGAGTGTATAGGGGCAAAGTTTGGGTCTGACTGTGTGCCCCTGGTATAAGTTTTTCCGTTGGAAATACTATGGTACTTTACAAATGTTAAGTCATAAATCATCGTGTAAATTGTCATTTCAACACATTTGCAATGTTTTTGCGATAATTAAAATTAATTAAGCATTTGCAAAATAGCAGAATATTCTCGACATACACACCTAAACGAGCACACACATTATTACCTCCTCTCACATTCAACCATTTTTGGCTTCAAAAATCAGGTTAGGTCTCACACATGTCAAAGACGCCAAGCAGAGAAAAGATCCGAGCTGAAACATTTTCAGTTTTATCTTTGTCAGCAAAATATCTGGAATTTTCGAATTCAGCTTGAACCCGATTGCGGTAAGACGTAGCAGCCGGATATGTTAGACTAGGCACAAAAGTGTTCCGGTTGATTCTGCTGTCTTGCGACTTCAAAAACATTAAAAAAAACACAAAGAAAATATAATTTATTTGAATGCAAATTTTAGCTGATAAGAAATAATACCAATCATATGGTATTTGCATTCAATCTTTTGAATTTAATTAACAAAATATGGTGCCTATCAATCTCACTTATGAGAGTATAATAACTTTTTTCAGGAACACACTATGATGCTGCCACTTTTGTCACATTGTGCAGGCCTACTTCCAGAATTGTCATTGGTGATTGTTTCTGTTCTATTTTTAAAGAATTGTTTAAGGCTACATTTTTATTCCAGACCTTTCGATCAGTTTGTATAGGTTTTTAATGGTTGACTCTTAACCCGTATGTTATTTACTGAAAGATTTTACTCGCAAAGCATGAAGTCTTAACAGAAAGCTGTTCGCACTTTAGGGTCGAGGATTTTCAAAGCATGATCGTTTATCAATAACTAAGTGTTCTATTGATAAATCCCTGTAAAATCTCGTTTTATTTGTGATTTTCTTATTAACAAACATAATAAAAAATTATTGAAAATTTGTTATCTATTTAAGGATTTGATACATATTTAACAAAAACACATTAAGGACAAAACTTACAAGTTTAACTATTTAGAAAGAACTTTACCGTTAAGGTCAATTTATGATCTTTGCTAATATTATCTTATCTGGACACAACTGTACTCATGACATAAATGTTTAACTAACTACTTCAGTTTGATATCCCCCACTCCAAAAAGAAATATAAAACAACCTTAATTGATAAGATAAAACTATTGAATTTTGCTCATTATATAAGTTGTGTACAATTATGTTATTTTTAATGTCTCCCAAAAAGGAGGCATATTGTTTTTGCCTTCGCGGTCTGCCTGTCTATCCGTCTGACCATCCGTTCGTCCACATTAAGCGTGTCTGGCTTTCACTGGTCGAACTGCTGGTGGGATGGTAACAAATCTTCACATGAGTGATCAGTACCATCCTGTGTTGTGCATATCACCGGCATGTTCTGCTTCACTGCACTAAATGGCTGTCAGAGCTGAAAGGATAATTTTGTACAGCTTTCACAGTTAAACTGCTGCTTAAGTGTCAATGCAATTTCACAGATTTTTCCCTATAGTTGAGCACATGGCCGACACGTTCCGCTTAACTGCACTAAATGGCCGCCAGAGCTTAAAAGCATAATCTCCGAATTTCACATGTCACAATGTTTGCTGATTTCAATGAAACTTCACAGGAGTGATCAATATCATCCTTAGTTGTGTATATAGCCGAAACGTTTCACTGTGCTGCACAAAGTGGCATCCAGAGCTATAGGTTGATAAATATTGTTCAGCTTTCACAGGTCAAACATTTAATGAAACTTTACAGATGTTGTCAGTACCATTCACATGTTGTGTATATAACCGGCACGTTCAAATTCGCTGCACAGAATAGCCGCTAGCGCTCTAAATGATATTTTCTTGTCCGGAGTTCACTGCCGTGATCATTACCATACCTAGTTATGCATATTGCGGACGCATTCACCATTACCTGCACATAATGGCGGCCAGAGATATGAATAGAAAATCTTGTCTGGCTGTCACAGGAAAATCTGCTTGCGGGATTCCGACGAAACTTTACAGAAGTAATCAGTACCATACCTAGTTGTTTGAGGCATATGTCTTATTTATGTCAAAGACATTTCTGGTTTAAGTTTTTGAGTCTACTAATAAATATCAACACTTAAAACAAACCGACACAATGAATTATTCCGATTTAACTTTTGACCTCAAAAACATTTAAATGCTAGTAAAATTATAAAATTATGCATACATTTTATGCCGCCGAAGAGCTGAAAATTTAAATCGCACCGTCCGTCTGTCTGTATGTATGTTAGTCCGTCTGTCTGTCTGTTTGTGCGTCTTTACTTCATTCGTGTCCTGACTGTTACTTAAAATAATTGAGCATAAATGTAAACCACATCAAGACGATGTGTGGCGTCCAAGAATTACATTCCTACCTCAAAGTTCAAGGCCACACTAACATTTTGAGCTTTTACATTCTCACAATTAGAGGAAAAAGGTACACACAGTTGTGTCCGAGCTGTAAGTTTGTCATGCTTTGAAGGATTTTTGAAAGACTCGGCATAAATGTCAATCACATCAAGAGGATGTGTGTCATTTAAGAATCATGTCTCTACCTCAAAGGTCAAGGTGGCACTTCCATTTTGAAGTTCATTTTATCGCAATTCGAGTTTATAATATAGGTACACATATTCGTGTATGTTTTGAAATAACTTTGCCAAATGTCTATCACATAACAACGTTGTGTAGTGTCTAAGAACCACGTCCCTTTTAAAGGTCAAGGTCACACTTATATTTTAAAGGTTCACACTATCACAATTAGAGATTATAAGTTCACACATTTCTTGTCCGGATTATAACTTTGTAATGAAGAGTTTTAAAATAACTTGGCTAAAATGTCTTACCACATTTAGATAATATGTTGTATGTAAGGCCCATTTTTCTACCTTCAACGTCAAGGTCACTGTAATAGTTTGAAGGTACTTATGTCTATAAGAAGAGTTTAAAGGTACACATTATTTTCCAAACTGTAACATTGTCATGCATAGGAGGATTTAAATAACTTGCCATTAATGTCTACGACATCATGACATTGTGTTGCATCCAAGAATAATGTCCAAAATTGTTAAGTTTGCTATAAATAAAACTTAATCTCACAAGAACAATAGTAAGAAATTAGTTTATTTCATTCTCTTTTCTTTTCATAATACCTGCATGCTTTACCTGCATACCTGCATACCTAAAACCTTTTCGGGGCATTCCTTACTTGCGTGACAGCTCTTGTTTCTTTTTTCCTTTTTCATTTTTTTTGTTCTTATTTGATTCATATATTGACAAAACAACGCTAGAAAACAGAAATGTTACACTTTTTTAGTTTGTCAGAGACAAGAAATTGAATATTAATTGTTATAAACATGTTATCACGGGTCCCCGGAATAATTTATGATAGTTGGAGAAAGACAAAGCAATAATGCCAAAAATTGAATTTTTTTAGTATTATCTTGATATATAGATGACTGAAATTACTTATTAAATTTTTACAATGAAATGAAGTTGTGTTAGTCAACACTAATTTATAACCAAAGATCCATTAGACAAAGGATATAACTAAGTTTAGCTTGAGTTTTGTTCCTTTATCACACGTATTTTCTTTAGATATAAGTATCTTGGACATATGGAATCGAAGTTATTCACTCGATTCACAAGTTTGAAATATCTTTAACTCCACTACATTTAAAGTTTTTCATTTTTTTGGTCATAGTATATTTTCGCATGGCTTTTTAGCCAAAAAATATTTGCTAAATTCACTAAAACATTTTATTATATTAGTTATTCATGTACAAAATATTCCGAATAAATATTTTACAGTTTACAGTTCTATATAATGTCAATCTCATCACAGTTAAATTTATCGTAATAAATAATGAAAAATAATGAAAAAATTGCGGTTGTATTATTCATATCAAAATATTTCCAATTGTAATATACTTAGATATGATAACTCATTTCTTTTTGTAAGGATTTTAAGGATGACCGGAAGTCGGATGCACTCAAAATTATAGAGAAGCTGGTAGGTATTAAAATTCTAAAATATCGTAGCAAACAATTTGTTTATTCATATTTAAGTTAATGTCACATAACACTGAAACGTTTATCCACTACTCATCGTTATTATGACAATTCTTTCTTTGGACTTTTGAATGATAGATAACTGCAGGAAATCTTTAACCAGATCCATGTTTTTACTAGGAAATATTTTTATTTTTACTTGATTTTTAAGGACGGGGGTATTTTAATCATACAAGGATATCACAATGTTAGAACACAATTATGTTATATACCAACGTTTTTCATAGGAACTTGCAATCACAGTATTGAAGAAGATGATTAATTCAAGCTCTTACGACGAACTCCAAAAGATGCAAGAACACGCACCAATCGGTTGTAGAGTTAGACGTGGCCGAGATTGGATGTGGGCAGATCAAGACAATGGAGGTCCTGGAACTGTTGTTGGACATTTATACGACGGTATGTGAAACTGCAATACCACAATAAACCTCAAATATAATTTGTAATACTTGAAAATAAATTGACATACAATATTCATATTTTATACGTTAAAAATCCTGTATGTTTTATGATTGATATTGTAACTGTGTGTATACCACACTTGCAAAACATTATATATGTATAAAATTATGCAAATAAAACACTTTTCACACATCGAAAAATATGTTAAATGTGTACTGTAAATATTTGTGCACATTATATTTAATCTATAAATTATATGCATTAATTTCTAATTGGAAAATTTGACTTAGAATTTATAGAAAATAAATTATAATTACCTCCCTTTATTTACATAATATCTTTATAAATAATGCTTAATGGAACTTACAATATTGCCAAATCTTAGTTTTAGCATCATATTTATGAAATAAAATCATGAAAAAAATGGATCTTTTAACTGTGATGGGTTTTACCAATTTTAGAATCTGTTTGCAGTATACAAATAGTGTCATTTCAACTATTGACAATTTGCGTTAAACTATTCATCATATACAATTATATTAATAAGCATATGTTCAATTTATATACAAATAATGCAAATAAAGTAACAATTGAAAATCAAACGGTTCAAAAATATTAATTTAAATTTTTCATCAATTCAGAGATTGTCTCCTGATCATTTTTGTTTGTTTCTCAGAGATGTATATTTAGTGTAAGCACAATAAAAATAAATAATTCTATGGGGTCATATTTCTGCTAACAGTTGACCTTATGATTATCGTGTTCACTACCTGACTAGATACATGTACTAAGTTTTCATGATAACAAGATGAATTATAAATATTTATCAAACTTACTAGATATTTTTTTGTTAGATAGATAAGTATCCAGCTTCCAAAAACAATAAAATGTGCCCAGAACTACCAACACTTACCAGTTAAATAACTGAAGATAAAGCTGTGTAGAAATTCACGTTTAGTTCGAAACACAGCTTTTTAAATGTTTGAATTATATCTTCAAGCTAGTTAGATTCAGATATGGCATCGGATTAAACATTTAATGCGTTTTATATCCAACTTTTTTACTATAAAATTCAACCACAGCTCTTTACTTACATATAAAACTCTTGATTGAAATTCAACTTAAATTGAATTACCTCTGACCTTTGAGCTGGAACAAATCTACCCATTCAATTCAAGCATGTTATTCAGTTTCTATCTTGAAAACTTCAGGGTCCATGTGTTTCACATTAAAGAACTAAATGAACATAAGCGTTGACATAGTACAACCCTTAACTTATTTTTCGGAAATGTCACCTCACCATACAACTGTGTATGTTAAGAATTGTTCGCACTTTTTCATTTCAACCGTTGAATTTCTTGCTTAAAAGGTGTTGTATTTTTATTTTTTAATTTGCGAATACAATTTGACTTATTTTTCAAAACGTTTAAGCAATGGTTGGCATTTCTTATCGTAGAACTTAGGAAGTACTGGTGTTGGGTTGAATGGGACATAGGAGGAGAAATTAATGTTTACAGATGGGATATGGATGGGAAATGTGACTTGACTATTGTTGATGAAGACAGACAACCTGAAGAAGAGGAAATTTTAATGGTCGGATGCAAGGTCGCACCTGGTATGTGAAAATAGTATAGAATAGACAAGATTTATATATAGTTTTATGGAAAATATTTACTTTCTGTAAATGATTTGAAGGCCTTTGTTTGCTTTAAAACATTTTGTTAATATAATTGTTGAAAGTCGACTATACACGTTTTGCAAAGAGTAAAGGTTTTGAGATATTTCGTTTACATTTTTGCAACGTATGTATGCAAATGTTTTAGCAATATATGATACAATTATTTTTATTGATGTCTCAAAATATCGTGTCTTTTCTAAATAAACAATTTTTATGTTAACTTCATGAGCATTTTGTGAAAAATGGCTGTTTTCATTTAAAAAAGTCTCCCGTTACAAGTTCAAATTGCTATAATACTATAAAAAGTGCTTCAACACTAATCAAACTTGGCACAAATGTTGACTGGACCATTGCCCTTCCAACAACAATGCTCAGGCTTAAATTTTCTGTTACCATGGCAAAGAGGGGACATCTCAAAATTGCCAAAAATCACTATTTTGCGTTGATTTTTTCCATCAAAATTGATTTCAAAGTCCTGCAACTTCTCAATGGATTGAGATAGAGTCAGATGCGTTTCAGTGTTGGTTACACGTTACCTTATGATCAATCTGGGGTAATTTATAGCTAATCCCCCTTCTGGCAACCCCCTGATGTATCTTTTGGTTTGGGGGTCCGCGCCGAAAAAGAGGTCACTTTTTTAACAACATTTCTCAAACAAAAACAAGTGTTGGGGGCCTAAATAAGGCATTTTTTTCACCATTTGAGACAACAAAAAGGGGGGTGAAAAAGGCGTAAAAAGGCGTGTATATATTAACGTAATGGGTTAACAGAAAATGATGAAAATACTTGAAATTACCCTAAATCGTGTTTTTTCATGTTTAAACATGGCATGTCATATGAATTTGAAGAAAAAATTGTTGTTTTGTAGATTTTTTTATTTTTTTCATTAACCCATTACATCATGACCATTTTGTGAAAAATGGCTGTTTTCATTGAAAAGTCTCCCGTTACAAGTTCAAATTGGTATAATACTATAAAAACTGCTTCAACACTAATCAAACTTGGCACAAATGTTGACCGGACCATTGCCCTTCCAACAACAATGCTCAGACTTAAATTTTCTGTTACCATGGTAACGAGGGGACATCTAAAAATTGCCAAAATCACTATTTTGCGTTGATTTTTTCCATCAAAATTGATTTCAAAGTCCTGCATCTTCTCAATGGATTGAGATAGAGTCAAATGCTTTTCAGCGTTGGTTACACGTTACCTTATGATCAATCTGGGGTCATTTATAGCCTCTCACAAGTCCAAAATTTTCTTGGCGATGAGGGGGACACCGCCCCCTTCAAACCCCCCAAACAGAAGGGGGCACATTCCCCTTCTGGCAACCCCCTGATGTATCTTTTGGTTGGGGGACGGCGCCGAAAAAGAGGTCACTTTTTTAACAACATTTCTCAAACAAAAACAAGTATTGGGGGCCTAAATAAGGCATTTTTTCACCATTTGAGACAACAAAAGGGGGTGGGTGAAAAAGGCGTTAAAAGGCGTGTATATATTAACGTAATGGGTTAAGAATGTTTGCAAGGCGGCAATAGCGATACGAATGGCACTATATGGTGTCATTAAGTGTAGTATGATAAATAGTTATATCAAACTAAGAATAACACTTCTTTTTTCTTAAAGAAAGTAACGGTTGCAAAACGGAATGTTGTTGTATGTCCCAGGTACATATGTAAAATTTATACACTGCCATTTCAGAGAAGACATATTGTCACGTGTAAGGTTTAAGACTGTTATTAACCAATAAATGTCATTTTTATTTCTTTTAACTCGAAACTATTTCTGTACCAAATTTTATTAGGCATACACAAAGCGAGAACAATAGTGTAACTTTATAAGGCAGTGAAAATGTCTTGGCAATATAAGTAGATTCCAGGTAGACATCCTAAGCAATATGTCACTTAAAAATCTGAAGATGCAAATTAAAACTCTGTCTAATATCAGTTATCTTTTTTTAAGTATGTATGACTGTAAATAAAATCCTATTGAATTCACTAGATTAGGGTTTATTTTGAGCTGTTAATTTTGAACCGCCGAAAAATGTAATGATCTTGTCATTTCTTTCAGTACACTAATTACATGTTCAAGATATTTTCAATAAATGATTTCAAAATTTGATGAAATATAATGCAAGGTACCAGTGTATTTTTGTAAGAATATTTGATAAGTTGGTTAAGATATTCCAATAAATCATAAAGGAGATTCATTTTCGATCTAAAGCAAGCAAAAAAAAAAAAAAAAAAAAAAAAAAAAAACGATTTTCAAGTACTATGGTACTAAATGTTTAAGATCTTTAAAGCATTATGCTATTATTTCTGAGTATTTGGTTAGCTTTATGTTTGTTTAAGTGTGACTTGAGTTTTGATTATTCTATTATTTTCTGATTTAGCATGTGATCTGTGTCTGATATTATGATGAATTTTAGGAGAAGGCTATGAAGGAAACTCCTCCCATGTGATTGGAATTGCCATAAAATATGTAGATGATAACAAAATGCAGGTTTGAACAAACTTCATTGTTATCAAAGACGTCATACATTTAGCATCTCCTTTCTAATATAAAAATTATGTTGCATGTAAGTTAGCAATATTGTTTCCTTATCAGACTGGTGTTTCCGTTAGTTTTACCAATGCTTGTAACTTCATATAGCATGGGGTTTGCAAGATGAGCCGCGATTTAGCGCATTTTATAAATGAACTGCATAAAAATTACATCTTTACAGCGTTTTTTAGAATAAAACTGCATGCCAAGGACGACGTCAGTTTGTTAGAAAATAGTTACCAATGAATTGACATTATTACTCATTTAAACTTTATTTTAAAGGAAAGCATTGACCATTCATAACCTCCCGTTTACAAGGACCATTTAGACATACTTTAACATGAGTTTATATATCTTTAACATATGATAACCTCATATTGTTTTCCTATCTGACCAAGACTACTCAACGATTTGGCATATAATTTAAGTTTTTATTATGGTTATTTATTATATTTTTTAAATACTTGATGGAACGGGACGGTAACATTTGTTTTATAATTTAGTTTTATGTTAAACTAGATATGTTTGACATTTTCACTCGAAATAAGTACTTGAAAATAGGAAGCATCAAATAAAAAAGTAATGTGTCTCAAACATAGGTAAGATGGAATGATGATGGATCGAGAGAAAACCTTACTTATGGAAAAGATGGAACACCTAAGCAATTGGTGGTTGCGATTGACAAAGGTGAATTTCGAAATGTTTTTTTCGCCATTGCTTTTAGAAACAAGTAGATTAGCTCTTATTTTCTATGCCTAACACTACGTTTAATCAAGAACTTGGAAGAGATTAATGTTCATGATAAAGATTGAGATTAGTAGATTTTTTCTCATCTTTAACTTCTATTTAAAGAAGCATTGACACCTTAATATATTTACCAGGACTTCTTATTTTTAAACATGATGAGCACGCGTTGTGTACATGCTTAAGTGAGTTTAATTGTTATATGTCTTATTTCTAACTAATGATTTGTTTAGCATTGTTTTCTTTTTCGCATTTAACGATATTATTGTGATAAATATGTCTATTTAGGAATTAGGAAGCAAGATCATGAAAACTGTAGAAGTGAAGGTGAAAATCCTATTGTTTATGATGAGTCAGCTCTAAAACATAAATGCAAGTACATTTTTTGTATATTTTATTAATTCATATTTCCCAAAACATGCTGTGTTTTATACAATACCATGAACATTACATGATCAGAAAAAACAATCTTTGCAAATACACGTGTTATGATCTTTATGCAGTTCTAATATTAACCAGCATATGATGAACCAGTTGATTGCCAATAAATAAGTAATATTTGAACCGACAAAGTTTAATCAATACCAGACAGGCATCAGTCAAAACTCTTTAAATAAAGACCTTTATCTTTATGTCTTAAAGAGGCAATAAAAGAGTCCTCTTCCAATGTTATCTAATATGCTTCACATTATTCCCTTATAAAACAGACAGGACAGTCTAGTGTAATATTATACGATATACATGTATGCCTGGCATACAAAAGTAATACTCACACGCCATATGCCGTCAGATTTGATGTTAATAAAACAAATAACATTAGAAAAAATACGCTTTCGCTCAATGTAGTTCAACATATTTTTTATAATTTCTCTTTTTTATATAGCATGTTACAGTGAAAATAAATATTCATTATCCGTATTTTGTAGTATATTATTGCACGATTTATCGCTCAAATGCTTTGTTATTATATTCCTGCGCATTTGAACTCGAAACGTATATTATTCTTCAAGACGGCACTAAAAATTGATAATGTGTGTGTCCTCATAATAGGGCGGGGAGGGGCATTTAGCTTTACCCTTGGCCGTCCGTCCATCCATCCATCCATCCGTTAGTTTTCTTTTGTATCGCACGTAGCTCATAAAATGCTTGACCTAGAGTCATGAAACTTTTAATAGGAATATTGGTCAGCACGTCTAGTTGTGCACCTGGGTAATTGCGTGTGGATTGATTTAGTATTTGTAGAGTTATTGCCCAAATTTTCAACTTGTGTCGCACGTAGCTCGAAAAGTGTTTTTGACATAGGGTCATGAAACATTTACAGGAATTTTGCTCAGTACGTGAAGTTTTGCACCTTTGGTTTCAATTGTGGATTCTGTTTTGTCAGTGTTTTGGCCCTTGTCTTAGTAAAAATTGACAATTTTCAATTATTGTCGCGCGTAGCTCAAAAGATATTTTACCTACAGTCATGAAAATTTACAAGATTGTTTATAAGCATGTGTAGTTGTGCACCTTGGTGTTAGCGTGTAGCTTTATTGATTATATGTAGAGTTATTGCCCTTGAGTAAGTACAAATTTGCCATTTTCAACTTGTGTCGCACGTACCTCAAAAAGTACTTGACCTAGGGTCTTGAAACCTTACAGAAATATTGCTAAAGATGTGAAGTTGTGTACATGATGTTTCTCTTTTGGATTTATTCTGTTAGGGTCCTTGACTTAGTAAAAATTTGCATTCTTTTCTATTTTGACGTGCATAGCTCCAAAAGTACTTTGCCTAGTGTCATAAAATTTTATAGAAATGTTGGTCAGCATGTGTAACTGTGCACCTAAGTGTTTCCTTATGAAACTTTACAGAACCGTTGGTCTGTAGTTGTGTACCTGATGGGTTTAATTTTAGTTTCATGCACTATTTGTAGAGTATTTGCCATTGCGTTAGTAAAAACCATTCAAAAATGCTGTGTTATTTGTTCTTTGAATCAACCAATTTTACGGGAATGATGATTAATACACCTGTGAAGCTTTGCACCTGGTGTTTTGCTTGTGAATTGATTCTGCTTTGTCAGAGTTATTGCACTTACTTTAAATTTTCAAATATGTGTAGCACGTATCCCAATAAGTATTTTACCTAAAGTCCTGAAACTTTCTAGGACTGTTGATCAGCATGTAAAGTTGTGCACCTGGGTTTTTACTTGTGAATTTATTGTGTATTTGTAAAGTTATTGCCCTTGTATTAGTTAAAATTTGCAATTTTCAACTCGTGTTGTGTATATCTCAAAAAGTTTCTTGACAGAGAGTCATTTGTAGAGTAATTGCCCTTGATTAAGTAACAACCATTCCAAAAATGTTGTGATATTTGTTCATTGAGTTCTTGAGTCAGTACAACTAACTTTGGAATGATGATCAACATTACTGTGAAGCTTTGCACCTGGTATTTTCCATGTGTATTTTTCAGTTTTGTAAGAGTTATTGCCCTTGACTTAGTCTAAATTATCATTTTGTTCGTGCATATCTCAAAAATTTTTGACCCCTAGTCCTGAAAGTATACAAAAATGTTGGTCAGCATGTGTAGATATCCACCTTGTGGTTTGCTTTGGGATATATTCAGAATTTGTCGAGCTTTCGTCAACTTAGTAAAAGATTTTCAGTTTTCAACTGTCGTCACATATAGCCCTAAAACATTGGATCTAGAGTCAGTAGATTAATGAAACTTTGAAATGTGGACGCATCCTTGTCTTGCGGACAGATTTCTTGTTCTCAACAATCTGGTTCTCAACAATAAAACTGTTGAGATAATATGAGAAAATCAAAGCAAATTTTATTCATTGGTTAAGAGAAACAAAATTATTTTCTTGAATGATTGAAAACTGAATAAATTGGCAAATAAATCTAATTTTGTAAAATAAACATCTCTCTATTAGCGCTGCCGGCACCTCCTGAATTCCTTGAAGTTTATGATATATTAGAGAATACAGCTAATGTACGTTGGCAAAAATGCAGGGATGACAAGATGAGCTCAAATTCAAAATACGTTGTGACTTATGCAGAGAAAAATAAGCCACAAAAGAAAATACTTGTTGAAGTTGTTGCAGCTGTTTCCTGTATCTTAGATGATCTTAAACCAGCATCCGAATATTCCGTTGATGTAAGGTTGATCAGCGATGATGGCGAGTCGTTGCCCACAAATACATATTCATTCAAAACATTGGAAACAGGTACATACTGTATATTTTGAATTCAAGTCTATATATCGCAAACTCATTTTTCTTACCAATAAGTCTTTCTTTGATAAAGTATTTTATCATTCTTTACAGGAAGGTAAGTGTCAGGAAAAATAACCACCCTTCTGGTTTTCAAAATGTTTGGTTTTTGTTGTTTTTTTTTGTTTTTTTTTTTCAAAATTTCTCAACAACAAAAATTTCAAAGTTAAATTGGAATCAAAGAGTTGACAGATTCGATAAGGAGCAACTTACCAACAATAAAAAAGTATCGCTACCTATTAATCAGTAATTCCATGGACTGCGACTCAACAAACTTCAAAGGAATCTTCATTGCTAAATAGAGTTGCACAAGCTACCTTGATTTCTCAGACACTTTAACTCTAAAAGTTAGTAAGATTTGAATGTTTTGAAATGTCACAGGTTACATCACCACCGAGTCACGTTTAAGGTTTTGTGCTCATCTTTAAAGTCTTAGTTTTTTAATATATACTTAATAACGATAATCTAAATAATTCAAAGTTTCAACGATTTAGATGGTTTAAATGAATTAATACGCTTTTCTATTGTGTGGAACTGCGTAGGGAGTTGTCAGATTTAAGTTAATATATTTCCAAGGAAATAAGGACATCTGATAGCCTTTGACCTTTTTATGCACGTAGCGAATATCACTTCAATGTGATAAAATACATGTAATGTGTGTCTCATAAATAACATACTAAACTGGTGATTTATTACGTCTGTACAAATTATTTTCTCAGCAACAGGTTTTGATAATTTACGGATGAATAAGTTCTTATTGTGTTTTGTTGTTTTTGACAAGTTTTCTTCATCGTAGCCATACAATAATGGAGTCATGTGCTTTAACATACATTATGCTGCCTTTATCAAGGAACATTAAATAATTTGGCCTAGCTATTTCCCAGCATCAACTTACTGAATTTCAACAAAAATAAATTCATTACAAAGGCCAAAACAAAAGCTGGATACTTGATTATTGTTCAAACTAAGTAGGAACCGTTTATGTACTATGTCCGGTCATGTTTGTTAGGGTAATTTCTGCAGGAATAGTTTTGTTTCTGTTTTCGTTCTTATTCCTTATATATAGCCTTTTATTTTTTTTTTATCATTAACATAAATTCACTTTACATCATATTCTAGTGTTTAATTTATTGTAAAGTTGCAAGTCAGTCCTTTTGTCAGATAAATACGTTGTTTGGTAATCATGAATTGTTTTTAGATACAGATGATACATGCTACGAAGATTGGAAACTTACTGAAGAAGATGCGTCTCGACTTGCAGAAGCAGTAGGAAGGAACTGGCAAATACTTGGCCCGCCGTTAGGAATCAGAAACGTGAAACTTCATCATATTTTGGAAAATAACATGACCGTGACTTCACGCATCTATGATATGTTCCTGACGTGGGTTATGCAAGACGAAGATAGTACCTTTAGGACTTTATGTAAAATTCTGGAGAAATATCCTAGTGTTTATGTCGATCGAAAAATCTTGAGTGAAATGAAACAAGAACACCCATTAGAAAGTTATTAGTGTAAAAAGGGAACAAACAACTAAATATCGTCCAAAATCAAACAACAGTTTCTCATAATATTTATGGTATGGCTTCAAACCCTTTTCGACAGTAAATGATTGTTTTCATACAAATAGATGATCCAAACAAAATTTTATTATTCAGTTTGATTAATTAGGCACTGTTAAAAGTGATGGCATTTATAACTAACTAACTAACTTACTTACTAATTAACTAACGAACTAACAAACTAACTAACTAACTTACTTACTTACTAACTATCTAACTAACTAACTAACTAACTAACTAACTAACTAACTAACTAACTAACTAACTAACTAACTAACTAACTAACTAACTAACTAACTAACTTAACTAACTAACTAACTAACTAACTTACTCCTACGTTATTATATCCATATTGTTGTTCACTATTATACATATAAATGTTAAAAACTAGCACAAAGGCATCAGGTGGACAAATAGCACATACAAGAAACTATTTAGTCACCCACTTGTTTCACTTGTTTTCACATCCCATAACGATATATTGTGCATTCAAATTTCTGCTTATGATTTATACATGTATGTGATACTTTGTTATGCACTCCCAGAAGGTAGCTCTCGGCAACCATTAATTGGAAGTGATATGACATTGTTCTGTAGATTACTAACTTATATCCTAGAAATTGACATAAAAAATATCTAAATTTAAACATCTACTTGTTTGAGGAGACATTAATGGTTTTACATTCGAATTGCCTGATCTTGTGAAGCACATTCTTATTTTTAGGGATGATTTTGTTGAAGATAGTTACCTTCTGAGAAACTCTCTTTCAAAGGTCGTGTTAATAATAATGGAATACAAATGCTTGATATTTGTAAGCAAAGTGGTATGAGAATTTTAAACGAAGACTGTAAGATGAAAAAAGAATTTACTTATGTTGGGAAAACAGGAAAACGTAGTAGATTAGGTTATTTCAACACAAAACCTGATAAAATTTGCTTATTCTTTTTTTCTTCAAAACAACCTAATTTTTTGTCATATCATTGTAAAATCAGTTTCTATTTTGCTTAAAACAAACAAGAATGTTATAATGTTAATACTAGAAAACAGTTATTTAGACAGAATTATAAATTCATATGGAAGAATGAATAATGAAGGCTTTTAAAGCATGTAAAGAAAGCCTTGGTAGTGACAGTAATATTGGTATATTAAATTATTGGGTAAATGATGTTCAGAATAGTATTAATTCAGATGATATTGATTTATGTAAAAAAAAAATGACCGAGAGTTTAGATGGTGTTGTATTTCCTTTTTTCAAACAATATATTAATAGAAGGAGTAATTTTCTACTCATAATAAATTGTTCCAAAAACTGAATGTGCTGGGGAAAATTTTTTTTTATAGTGTTTAAAATGTGTTTAGACAGAATAAATGGATGAGAACAGGAAAGCTTTAAGTTGAGCAAGGTCAGCTTATGAATTTTGTATCTGGAAAAACAGGTATAATTATGATAAAGCTCAAACAAAATGCTTGGAAATTGTACACTGTAAAATGCTAAAATGTACGAATATGCTTAAAAGCTCAGCTGGGTTAAAGAGTAGTAACATTTCACTTAAAGTTCTTGAGCAGTATTTTAAAAGTATACATAATCCAAACAGTACATTTTTAAACCTGGTGAAGATACTATCTATTTTTGGAAAGGTATGGAAATGAGATTTTAACGCAATGTTTGATGAACTCAGTGAAAAGATAATAATAAATGATATTGAACGAGCGATTAAAAAAGTAAAAAATAACAAAAGTAGTGGATCAGATATGCATTTTAATTAATTTTTCTTACACGGGAAAGAAAAACTATCCATATTTGCTATTGAAGTCTTTTTAATAGAAATTTTTATACTGGATACTTCCCATCATCTTGGTCTGGTAGTAATGCTATACAGTTATATGAAATGTAGTATAAATAATGTTAATAATTATTAAGGTTACATTGTTAAGTGCCTAGGGTAGACTATTCAAACGTGTTTTAGATAATAGATTGACATATTGGAAAATAACTCAATATATTTAGTGGTACAGGCGGGTTTTAGGTCTAATATGAGCACTTTAGCCAATATTTTTGAGTTATATTCTTTACTTGCTCATTTAATCAACCAAGGTAGACACTTAAATCGTGCTGTTATTGATTTTACTAAAACTTTTGATTATGTAGTAAGGAAAAAGTTATGATTTAAACTGATTCAGTTAGGCTCGCGTGAAAAATCTTGATATAATTAAGTCAATGTATTCATTTGTTAAATCTAATGTTAAACATTTTATCAATTAAGTGGTATCGATACCTATCAATGCACTCTTGGAGTAAGGCAAGGCGAATCCTTATCAACTTTTCTATTACCTATGTTTCTTAACGATTTAGAGTAAAAGGAGTAAATAGTATTGATATTGACACTTTCAAAATATGTTTTATTTTGTATGCAGATGATATCATCATTTTTGCTAATTATGCAACTGAGTTGTGAACTAACCTGGATATATTGTATGGATATTGTCAAAGGTGGAAACGTATAGTTTACACTGATAAAACAAAAATGATATTTAGAAAAGGATGATCGTTTACCAGTAAATATACATTTTTATTAGTGGCAACACAACTGAAATTGTAAATAAGTTTATTTATTTATGAATTGTTTTCTCTACTGGTGGTTCTTTTTTAAGATTCGTTAAATACTTAAGCTGAACCAGCTTCCAAACACTCGTTTTAAAATGAATAAATACCTTTGCAAATTAACTATGTAATATTACAGTGAAACATAAGCTTGAACATTTTGATAAGCTGATGACGCCGATCTTAAATTATGGTAGTGAAATTTGGAGGTTCACAAAAGGTTCTGCCATGTGAAAGAGTTTATATTCAGTTTAACAAGCAACTTCTTGTACACAAAATGATTTAATTTATGGCGAACTTAAGCGTATACATTTTCAAACTTTGAGATATTTAAAGATTTTAAAAATTGGGTAAGACATAAGGCATACACATATAAAAGATAATAAGGTTAACAAGAAAATATATATTACTTTATTAAATGACTGTGAAAGATATCCTAAAAAGAAAGGAGTTCATTATTGAGGAATCTTTAATGTGCAATTGGTTTTTATAAAATGTGACTTTTTCAAGATGTAGGTGATAAGGTTTGCACTGACTTGAGCAGAGACTGACTCAACTAGGGCTCTGTTTTATAGAAACATAGCTAGCTTTTAGTCAATCCTTAATTTTTGCAACATACAAAAGTTTCGTTTTAGCTTATCAATGTTTCATATGTCATCTGATAGACTAAATATTGAAAGCGACAGATGGGCAAAGCCTACTGAGATTCATTTAGAGCAGAGACAATGTAGTATATGTCAAGTGTTAGGAGATTGATTTTATTTTGTGTAACAGTGATGTTTATATTCCTGTGTTATATAGATACATGTATAGACAAATATGTGTATTTTTATTCATCTAATTTCATCTGATAGTGAAGTTTTATTGACAAATTTAAGTGTGTAATCTATGTATACAAGACATTTTTATAAAGCAATACATGTAATGTTGAAACTGATAGACAATCCTATGAATAATATAGAGCCTTTGAAAAAGTTAAAAATGATAATGTCGTGTGTATATAGACAGTAACAGATTAATATAAGGATATTTAGAATTATGTGTCTACTATGTTATGTTAAACAAATGTTTGAATTAAAAGTTGGATGTTCACATTATAGTGATGTGTATAATATTTAAGTAAGAAATGTATAATTATACAAAGATGATTGTTAATAAGATATGTTTAGAGCATTATGTCGACATGTTTTTTTTAATTAGTACATAAAAAACTTGTTTGAAACAGGCATTATATGAATGCATTATCCTGTTCTTTGTATAATACGTATATTAAGGATATTTGTCTAAGTGACGTGTACATTATATAATTACGAAATGGATATACAAAATGATTGTTAATCAGATATGTTTAGAGCATATACAAGTAATGTCAAATTGTTATTTCAATTAGCAAACAACCATTATATGAATGTAGATGCACTATCTTGTTCTTGGTATAATATATAATGGATATTTGTTTGTCTTACTTGTTGGATTGAGGCGGGTTATGTATGGTGGCACCGGATGCAATATTTACATAAGTGGTATAGGCAAGAGTGAAAAATATAACATCTGTTGTACTTGTACATAATGTGCTTTTCTCTTGCATGTAAGACAAACAAGTTTTTACTGCTTTTATGCTCGTGTCTTTGTCCTAAAGATTGATCTTCGCCATGTAAATATCAAAATTGGCCAATTTTACATTAAATTATAGAGTAACATTATCATTATCTGTATGTCATCTGATTTTTGCATTTAGTTAAGTGTTAAAATTTCTTTATTCCATTTTCTTATATACTACTTGTAATGAAACGCTTTTTCTCAAAAATGATATTTGCAAATTGTAATATATGATGCTCATTCGTATTCAAGAAAATATCAGCTATAACGAAAAATAAAGTTGACATATACTTGTGATATTTCAGATATTATGAATATATTATGAATATACTTATTAGGTCATGAAGTTTTAGACACTAGTGTACTAGTGTGTACTTAGACCAATATGTGCTCACATCAGTTCTCTTTGTAAGATTTAATAATGCGAATGGATATAATATATCATAATTAGTACTTCAAGATTACATAACATGTCGTTTTTTATGCTTTTCAGTGGATTATTGATTTATCTGTGAAAATCATATTTGATAATTTTACAGTGAAAATTATCAAAATATAATTTCACACTTTTCAATGGCGAAACTACTTTTTAAGATTTTCCCCATGTGGTACCTCAATTTTATTTGTGCTCACAATTCTGACAATGTCAGGTTGTTTAGAGAAAAGTAAAGCTGATAAATGAATTAAATGTCAAAAGTAATAAAAGAAGAAAATTTACTTCTATTCATTCAAATTACCAATCACCAAATATCGTCTCCCAATTTTTTTGTTTCATTTTCAAAGTCTGAAAATACATTCCATCTACATGCAAACTGCTTTTGATGACATTTGGGCATATTTAAGTGTTCTACGAGCAATAACTGCCGTATGCTTAATGAAAACCTGAAACGCAATGACAGCCATCAGCCCGAAGAATAAGTAAACAATACAGCGTTCGTAAGGCAGCCTTTCAACAATTTACGTTTTCCAATTTTCTAGCCGCTTTTTGAATGTTTACACATCGGTCAACATTTATTTATTGTCTGTTATAATCCTCAAATAAATTTTCTTTCTTTTAAAAAGGTGTATGACTAACAAATCTAAATGATATCCCTCTGAATCAAACACAATTATTTTCCTTCCTTGAAATACAAAACTTATAAACATTGCGGCCGCTTACATTTCACAGAGCCAGGTCTTATATAAATTCGCAGTAAGTAACAGAAATATGGATGGATGGTTGGACTTTTACTCCTACTAAAATTGTTTGTTTTTATCATTAAAACAAGCGATAATTCATATTTTATAATAAAATGAAAAATGTCACCGCCATTTAACGTTGTTTGTCGAAATTATTATTATTCAGCCCAAGACTTCTTGTATTAAATGAGGCCCTCAATGGAGAAAACACATTTTAATATTAAAGTTAGTATTAAGGAAATTTCGTTTTAACTTGTTTTTAAGCATGAAATTAAAAGAAAATTTGTTTGTTGTGTAAGATGTACTTTTTTCATCTCGTGAACTTAATAAAAGTATTCTCACCCGTGGCTTCGACACTCGTGAGAATACTGTTTTTAAAGCCCACTCGTTTCGTTAAAACAGAATTTCATCCTACACACACACAAACAAATATCCTTGGTCATTGTGTAACTAACTTT
>NW_026854883.1:0-33027 GCF_026571515.1 Ruditapes philippinarum
AAATGGACATAATTTCGGCGCAACGGAACATGAAGATTTTCATAACGGGTAGATCTTATGTGTTGAACATAACTTAAGAATTTGAGACTAATAAGTAACAGTCTTTTTAATAATGATTTACTTTCCTTTATTTTAGAAAATGTTGAAAATAGGATATTGTAAAAGATATTTAAATTACGGCGAAATGGACTATTTCGGCGCAACGGGGGATATTCATAACAGTTTTATCATATCATATTATTTTATTAATTTATTATCTTTCATTAATCATTGTGTTCTTTTTCAATAATTGTTTGTTGCGTATACATTGTATATTTCATCAAAAGCAATCCAAATATTTCATAATTTGAAATTGACAAAAGGTAATCAATTACGCGAGAATTGTTAGCAATTAGAAACGTATCGTGCACGTGTATGGCACGGGTGTTTAATAATGTTTTTAAACACTTTGTAATAGAAAAATTGACCGTCATCAGTGGCGGATTCAGACTCCAAAATGTTTTATTACGTCTCACATTCCATATACACATTTTTTCAACATAGTTTGAGTGAAATATTGGCGTAATAAGCTTCAAAAGCAATATTTTCGACAATAACAAGTTATAAAAAAATATTTAATACCTTAAAGTCAATACATGTTCCTCTTACATTATCTAAATGGTGTGAAAACGCGTGTCCAATAAACATCAACCACGTGTCATTGGTAATTTAATTATCGGTACTTAACACCCGTGATAAACATTCTTCAAATCACCAAACAGACTTCCCGAAAGTTGAAAAAAACTGTCAGACATTCGGTCTGACAAACCATGAAAATCTGCCGGACCGAAACAAAATCTGTCGGACCAAATAAAATTGATCAAAATCAAGGAAAATCTTGTGTTTGTATTTCTAAGACACTTTTTGTTTTTTATTTTTTTGCCGTAAAAATCGGCACAATCCGTACAGGGCATTTTCATCTCCTCCCTGTCATACACCAATGATTCATGGTTCTGCTTCCATTTTTCATTAAATTTTGTCTCAGGTCTATTCTTTTTATCCTTTTATTGCTGTTCTGCGCACTTTTCTGACGTAGATTTTCGTTTTTTCCCAGGTTTGGCACCTTTAGCGACGCCATTTTGTATACATGCGGCTTGGATAAAAGCTGGACAGTCGGACCGATCCGGAATAAAAAATTGTCGGACCTGATCAAAATTTATCGGACATGTCCGTCGGACCGACGTATTTCGGGAAGTCTGCCAAATTGCTGTTATTTCGCTAAATAAACAGTAGCTGCATTTGATTTTAACGGGGTTTTCTGATTGGTAAGTAACGTTCAATTTAATTATTTTATGTTTTTTCACTGTTTTAAAATGGAAATAGAAAGAACAGCAAATTCTACATGCATGTCGTTTTACTATTTTAATAATTTCATCAAACAATTAATATTTTGTATAGTTAATATTTTTAATTTTAAAAATGAATAAAATATTTCAATCATTACTAAAAAGATAATGTAATATGGTTAGCAAATTGCTTGCTACTGGTCATGCTTTTAACAAATAAAGTGATTTGCTTATATATTCCCGGCAGCAGAAATAAGAAAATAATTTTTACAGTTAAAAAATTATAGGATCAAATTTAAACGAGTACTATTTTAGTCACAGTAAAAATGATCCACAAAAGTATAATAATATTAAGCAAATACTTACATGTTTGATATTTATGCACTGTTTAAAATGAACGAACACTATTTATGAAAAACACCCCTCTTTGAAGCAATTTGGTTGTCTGCAGCTTAAAAATGGTGCTTATTAGCAAATACTTCTGTTAAAGGTCAATGTTTGAGATTTCATGGTAAACGTGTTATAATTAAGCGCTGTAATACAAATCTTTTGAATAAAGATATGAATTTGTTTTCTTAAGTGTTACGTGTCATTGATTAAAGTCATTACAATATTTAACGTAAATATAACGTAATACACGGGAAAAAAGAAACAGATTTAAAGACTCATGTTTATCTTCAAATATCAGCCATGACGAAATAAACGTATTTCTTTGTGCAGCAGTAAAGCCATTAAGCAGCTTTTTGTTGAAATTTGGTAATTTATTGTTAAGATTACATTAGAAAGTCCACAGCGTATGCATTACGGACTTTTCGTATTCTTCAAGTAAAATTCTGAAAATTATGTATAGAAAAGCTATTACAGTACTTTTCGTAAACATAACGGATTGAACGGGAAAAAAATGAAACAGATTGTAAATATCCATACTTGTCTTCAGTGTCAGCCATAACGATAAAAACGTATTATCTGATATATTCAGTATTCTACCTAATAAAATCAAACTTATACAGTATATGTAAAAAATGTGTATAAAATATCAACAATACCAACTTATATGATTATTTTATGTTTTAGACATAAAAAAACAGTATACAGTTTTGAAAATAAAATCTCCGTTTCGCAATAAAACATTGGCGCAACGGAGATTATGAAAGGTATAACAACAAAATGTTTATAATAAAAAATACTGAACATTGATTCTGTAATATCAACATATGACTTTATTTAGTATATACTAATGCAATTTTTTTTTAATTTATTTATTCAAATAACATTGGTGTTAATTAATTTCATATATTAGTACATACGTTGTGCCGATTTTCCAAAATTATCTCCGTTGCGCCATGAAATTTTCATTTCGCCAGGCATATATAATCCTTCAGTGTAAACATATACAATTTATGAAACATTTTAAAACATACTTACTTAAAAGTGCTAAACAATCATTTTAGATGCTCAAATACAGCATATTGACTTTAAAAAAGGCGTTGTGTCGGTTTTTTCTAAAAAAATATCTCCGTTGCGCCATGAAATTTCCATTTCGCCAGGCATATAACCCTTCAGTGCAATAAAACATATACAATTTATGAAACATTTTAAATCATACTTACTTAATAGTGCTAAACAATCATTTTAGATGCTTAAATATAGCATATTGACTTTAAAAAAGGCGTTGTGCCGGTTTTTCTAAAAAAAATATCTCCGTTGCGCCCGTTGCGTCCGTTGCGCCAAAAAATCTCCGTTGCGTATTTTAGTGGTACCCATTTATATTGTGTCACTTAAAACAAACAGTTTCTTATTGTTTTTCTGAAAACATCTGACAATTAATCATGTGTGGCATTTCTGCAAGTTTTAAAGTTAATACAACATGTGACTTTATGCAATTTAGTCAGGCATGACGTCAGTGCCACAGAATAAAGAATGTGTTTGAATTTAGGTTGTGATTGAAAATTGGTTGTTTCGGGATACTGCTGCAAGCGATCTTAACAAACATAATATGATATTGACATATTCAGTAACAATATTGGAATATAAGATGTCATGGGCATATTTTCAAAAAGTGAAACGAACACTGAAGTTCAACAGACTATATGTAGGAATACTCAATAAAATTTTACTCACATGTCCAATCGGATCTTACCCCACCCACAAAAATGCATTGCAAGAAATTTCATCATCATATTTAATGCAGATATATTTTTACAGAAACATGGAAAATTAACAAAAACTTACAAAAACATTCTTGGATATATTATCGACTATTTCTGTTATAAATAATTTGAAACTAAGATCAAACTTACAGCCTGAATAGCTCTAGCTGTCAATGTAGCAACTTCGTCTGCCATGTTTCAATTTAAAGGTTGAATGCCACTAATTTTCTTTGCCAGCTTTTTTGGCGCAACAATCAAACACACTGTTATAGCATTTATAATTTTAACATTATAAAAACATTTTATTTCAAAATTTATTTTAAAAAATAAATAACTAGTTAATTAAGAGGTTATTACGTTACTAGTTAACCTCTTAATTAACTAGTTAGTTATATACAGTATGGTTATCTGGTGGCAGAAATATGCCACCATATTAAAGACGTCCATTGTTAGCTGTTACCTGGTGGAGAAAGAAATGTTGATGTGAACAAGATTTTTAGGGTTTTGCTTTTCTTTCAGTGGAATTAATTCATTCAGCGGATGTACCTTTTGATTTTAGCAGTTAAATTGTATATATGAGAATAAATTCATTTAATCAGGTACGTATGTTAATATATATACCTGATTTAATTAATTAATTAATTAATATTATTATTATTATTATTTTGCTACTGGGAATGTTCGTTTACCCTGTCCCATTGGAGCCTATGTAAAAAAAACTACACTGATATATACAAGGTACAAAAAAAAAACTCAACTGTTTTATATTAGAACTGCACTAGTGTTATATATCAATACAGTTTTCAAATGCTCATTGAAAGTGTACTGAGTATAATGGATTAGTAAGAACAAAGAAAAAGTTTCAAACCATGCGATGAAACACAGATATATTGTCAACCAAATCAAATCTGCTATAGCTTTATGGTGTAGGAACTTTAATCATGCGACCTTTAAAGTTTCGATTATGACTATTTTATAATACATGTAATTCTAACTACATGTATACTGAGTATGCCAATTACAATGCCTGTACACGTGCAAGAATGTATCATTATTCAGAAGTATGCGATAATGGCCCGAAAATGTGCATAATGGCCTAAGTTTACTATTTCTCCTTAACGGCCTACTTTTAGAATAAAACAAATTGTTGTTCAGTTTGTAATACCTAGTCTATAAATCCTGTAAATACCATCGGTATATCACCTACAATAAATTTTACTCATTTATCTAGTTTGCCAGCCTAATAAAATACCCAAATGGTCATACGATATTTGGGATGAATAATTTATTTACATTTTATATGTTACAGTTGTGTTTTAATTGTGATTCAATAGACTGATAACAGTTATTCAAAATGTAGATTATATAATGTAGAATTCGCTTTCACAGAGAAACTAAAACCAACTGATAAAATTTCGTCAAAACATCATTATTTGATATGTTAGATTTATTAATATAGTTAATATATCTAAGTTAATTCAATGTTACGTTTCATCTTATTTTGTATAAATGGGGTAACGTCTAACTTAATTATATTCTCTGCAATGTTGCTGACAAAATCTAGTCAGAACCGTAAACATAGTATTTAGCTTGGCTTTTGTAGAACATAATCATGGAATGCTAGTTTGTAAATGCTATATATTGCGCTATTATACAATATCTTAATTTAATGACAATTTAAGTTATAGCATAGATAAATTAAGCAGTTAAATAACAAGTAGACATTACGCGAACACTATATATGATATTACCAACCATATTACAAAATAATTAGTTTTGATTTTGCCTAAGGTGCTTATAAATTAATGACGTTTTATTGGCTATGGGTCTTGTTTTATTACATTAATGATTATACGGACATTCCTGTAACCCTTCACTTTATACATGTATTAGTAGTGAAAAAATTGAAATATTTTGGAAATGAAAAAGTTTCTGCTTAAACAAAGTATTCTGGTATCTATAATGTTTTTCGTAAGCTTTGCGTGCATGATACACTTTACTGGCACTTTTCGGAAAACTCGTTTTTTAAATACAGCGTGGATTAAAAGATATTCTAATGAAACTAGGGTCAGACAAAAAAGTTTGCCTGCTTCGCCAAAGAAAAATATGAAAGGCTCAGTTCAAGGATTAGTTCTTCAAGGAGTTATGAAGAGCAATGTACATGATAAACATGATAAAAATAAAAAAGGTTCAGAAAATGGTAACAAAGGACTAATCAGCGTTAATCAACGTTTACAATCAAATATATTAACTGAAACTGTAGATATAAACAGACTTGAAACAAAGCATTATTCTAAAAGATTTAGGAGGGTTAAAGATGTGAATTGTGAAGAGCTATTTGATCATAACACAAAAGAGATACAAAGAGCAAACAAAATTCCGTTACCGACTATAGAAATAGAAAGATACAGAAAAATGACAGCACAATGTAAGAGATTTAAAGTAGCAAGAGGATATATTACAGATGTTTTAAGTAAGGAAGAGCAGGAGTTTCCTATTGCTTTCAGTATTCTTATGTACAAAGATGTTGAACAAGTTGAAAGACTATTACGAGCAATATATCGACCTCAAAATATTTACTGTATTCACGTTGATAAAAAGACAAGTTATAAAATTTTCGCAACAATGAAACGTATAATAAGATGTTTCAGAAATGTATTTATGCCGACAAAACGGATATCAGTGGTCTGGGGAGAGATGACCGTGTTAGAGCCCGAAATTCTTTGCATGAATGAATTATGGAAACGGAATAAAAAATGGAAATATTTCATTAACTTAACTGGACAGGAATTTCCACTTAAAACAAATTACGAATTAGTGAAGATTTTAAAAACCTACAATGGATCGAATGACGTAGAGGCAACTCGGAAAAGGTGCGATCACAGATAATCAAAATTAGTGCTAACGTATTTGATTTAATTATAACCTCTCGGTAAATATAATGTGCAAGCTAGGGCGACTGTTGTAGTTTGGTAGGATATGTAAATATATTGTAAACTGTAAGTGAATTTTGTGTAATGCGGTGCAATTGGAATTGTGTTGGGTATGGTATATATACATATAATGTAGGGTATTGAATATACACACGTGTATATAATATTACAAATTAAAAGTCCATGAAAATGTCTTTTTGGTAATGTGGTACTCGCATATACTAGTAAAATGTGCACCAATTTATTCTACATCAAAAATAAGATTTCTCCGATAAGATAATTTTGTTTTACAAAGCTGTGACTTCACTGAAATGGTGTATTTTTTAAACTATAGTATGATACCATTAACAAATTAATGAACAATTATGATGTAAATCGTAAATCATCGCATTTATTTTAGTCATGTTTACTCTATTATTATCATAATTCTAAATACGAAACACATATATTCCAGAAATCATGCAAGGTGGGCTAATGCACCTGATCCGCCGCACAACATAATACCAACAAAAGGTGCCGTTCATATTGCTGTTAGCAGAGGATATGTTGATTATCTATTACATGACAAACGAGCCCACGATTTACTAAAGTGGACAAGTTTGACAAAAATACCGGATGAAACGTTCTTTTCTACTCTAAACCATAACGCACATCTAGGTGTCCCGGGCTCTTACAAAGGTAAGCTTTCAGCCCTTAAAACAAATACGAGACATTTTTTTTTATATTCTCAACTTCAACCGTTCATATAGAAAGAGTACTTAAAAACTTTACTGGCTTAAATGAGTGTAAAAGAATGACATAGGAAAGTGTGGTTTATACGTGCAAAAATTAGGCGCCACGAGAGCCCTTTAAGCGATATAGAAATGTTGATGAATTACTTAATAAATACTAGTAGTCTAGCAATTAATTGAATGTATTTGTGCAAATGAACAGAACTATTACAGAGATTGAGCCATGATGCTTCGAGTTAATGTGACACTATCCATCGTTTTGATTTTTAACCAAATCTTGTTTTTTTCAAGCTCTTATGACGGAGTTTTTATCTCACTTTAGTGGCTTTCTATGACCCTCTGAACGGATCTCTCCGACAGATTATAGTTATTTCGTTTCCAGAAACGGAAAAGAGTTTGTTCTACACAAGACATTGTGAATTGACTACGTTATATTTTCTTCAATATTACAGGTCACCCAGAAACAACACCACAAAAGAACAGGCGCAAACCGTACTTGGCTAGATTCAAAAACCGCGGGAAATACATCTATAATTGGTCTTGTAGTGGCAAGAGGGTAAGAAGCATGTGTGTAATGGGTCACGGAGATCTTGCACGTCTTGCAAGGAGAAAGGAACTTTTTGCCAATAAATTTTATTTGACTTATCAGCCTTTTGTATTCGGCTGTCTTGAAGAGAGAAACTTCAATCGCACACGCGACGAGTACCTGGGAAAACTGACATTTGATACAACATGGTATCAGTCTTTAGGCTTTATAAAAAACAAAGTGAACTGAATACATGCTATAATGTAACTGAATGTCTTAGTTGTTAATACGGAACTGTAATTTTAAGTTCAATCAGGGCCTCTGTCACATATATGTGTAATTTGATACACATTTAGATGATATTTCTAATTATCTATTAATTTAAGTACAATATGTACATTCAAGTCTCGGGTTGCTTTATGTCAGAGGATAATATACATGATTATAAAAACATGTTAGCTCATGGAATACCTGTTCTCAAAATAGTTTTACATGAACATGCCTTTTGATATTGCCAAAAATAAAATGTGAAAAAAAAACATGCTGTTATAAAAGTAATGTTATTTGTTGTGCCCGCTATTTTCTTATATAACTAAATTATATGTATTAAACCACAATCATGTCAGCACTTACCCCAGTACGAGCACGTCAGTATAAACATTTTATGATGGAGAGCAGAACAGAGCAAAATTTTATCTAATGCTTATACAAAGCACACCATTCCATAAATATTAAAATTCAACAACATAGTACTACGTGATAATTTGACTTAAAACGATGTAGGAAAGAAAGAAAAAAACACTCGATGCAACAATTTTACTAGCATAATATATGTTCTTTAATAATTGGATACATGTCATTCATTTGCAATGTCGTTCATCATGCTTAACAATGAAATAATAATAATGATATAAAAATGACATATAAAAATCATTATAGTCAGTAGATCTTGTTCAATAAAGAAAACGGACATAATATTATATATATAGTACAAGTGCATTGTCTACAATTCATCTTTTTTATAATAATAAATGTTTGAAATGTAATTTAAACAATTTAAGACTTGTAGACTTTCTTAAATAGTGATCCATAACTCCATTCTAGGATAATAAAAATATGTTTCAAATTATATTGTTTTAGGTCGTTTATGCCTGTCTTTTTATGGGTTGATCTAAGTAAGTACGTTTTATTCTGAGATAACGGAATTAGATCAGAGATATTATGCTGATGTTAATTTATTCATCGCTTAATTTTTATACACCAGATTCATACACCAGAAATCCAGAAAAGTAATCACATCTAGATGGACAAGATTTGAAAGATTTCAAAAGAACTGGTTTACTGGTATTGGTACAAGTATTGTAATATTTACATTTCCTTCTAATATAACATCATTAATGTTTAAAGTGATTGATAAAGACGGTTGCTGCCTATTCTCATTTGATGTACATGTATCTTATAAATTTTGCCGAAAGTATTTACAATCTCTTGAATCTTCAACTGTCTTGTTATAGAACATTTTTTTACCCTTTTTTAAATATAGCTAGCCTGGCATTTTTTCTCCACAACTTATACTAATTTCAGTCTTAACATCTTTTATATCTTTTATAATGATCCCAATGTGGTTGTTTAGTCCTTTTTATAGCTTTATTTTAATAGGCGCGTGTTTGTTAAGTAATGCCTCCATCATATGATATAGAACATCAATGGAGCTATTTGGCTCTGCAATAATCTCAGTTATATCAAAATTTATAGCATTCATACCGTGTTCATTAAAATTCTTGAAAGAACAATAATGTATTGTTTTATATGAATAAGCAACTGCCTCCCTTGTTTCAACACAATTTATTGTAAACGACAATGATCCATAATGAGGATAGAGATCGCTTAGACTTAAATTAGAGACATATCATAAATATGACTGAGGAAAAATACGTATAAGCATCTTCCCTCAGTCATATTTATAATTTGAGTTGGTCTAAAAAAGAAAACAACACTCTTGCAACTCGAAGAAGCGAATTCGACAATGTTTATCGACACTAAAGTAACAAATTTTAGTTTGAATTTATTTTTCTTTGATGCTCCTACTCTAATTTATCATTATTGTTTTGATACATTTGTGTTTCATTGATGCAATTTCAAAAAAGGATGCAGTGGTGTAAGTTGTTTTATTAACCCTTTCCCCCATGAGCATATTGTGAAAAATGGCCGTTTTCACTGAAAAGCCTCCTGTTACAAGTTCAAACTGCTATGAAACTATGAAAAATGCTTCAATACTAATCAAACTTGGCACAAATGTTGACTGGACCATTGCCTTTGTAACGACATGCTCAGTCTTAAATTTCCTGTTACCATGGCAACGAGGGGACATCTCAAAATTGCCAAAAATCACTATTTTGCCTCGATTTTTTCCATCAAAATTTATTTCAAAGTGCTGCAACTTCTCAAGGGATTGAGATAGAGTCAAAGGCTTTTCAGCGTTGGTTAAACGTTACATTATGATCGACCTGGGGTCATTTTTAGCCTCTCACAAGTCCAAAATTTTCTTGGCGATGAGGGGGACTCCGCCCCCCTTCAAACCCCCCTAACAGAAGGGGGCACATCCCCCTTCTGGCAACCCCCTGATGTATCTTTTGGATGGGGGCGGCGCCGAAAAAGTGCTCAATTTTTTTAGCAACATTTCTCAAACGAAAACTTATGTTTGGGGCCCAAATAGGACATTTTTTCACTATTTGAGGCCTAAAAAGGGGGGGGGGTCGAAAGTGCGTTGTTTCGCGTATATATGTGGTAAAGGGTTAAGGTATCATTAATTAACACATGATTGTATAGGTAAAAGAAAGATTTGCAATATTTTAGAAATAATGAGCAGATCTACAACTGTGTGCACTTGCTAAGAATGAACAGTTTTTGAATTAAACAGTCTGAAAGTCAAAAATGTGTATGCATTATACAAACGACTCTTATTTCAAATGTGTTAAATTACATACAAATATGCATGTATATGTCTTTCACACTCAAATTTTAAATGAGACAGATATGTTCAATTGTACCAAATGCTGGAACTTATACGATATCATTTTAAGTCCCAGCTATAAGTGCAAAAAATGTTTTAAAAAAAATCTAGAGAAGGTGAGTCCCCTCGAAAACAATAATATGTACACAAATAGGTGAAGGCTGCAGACTAGTTTAGAGTGGAATATTCAACATTCATCTCTACAGTATAACCAATTGTTTTACCGTTGCCTCATATGATATCATCATTTTTCTTTAATTATATTTTGGCAACCAGCGTCTTCCAAAGACCCTTTATCAATGAATTACATGTATTGCAAAAATAAAAATTGATGTTGTCTTTTTACGGCTATTTTTCATCCATTTATGTAATTGTACGCTGGTGATAATGGGTCTGCATATTGCCACATGTTTTTGGTGGTGTTCAACCTGAATGAGAGGAAGTTGCTGGAGCAGGTCTACTTAAATTCGTAACAGCAACATAAATTCCACGATTAACGCCTTTTAGAGTGAAGATAGAACATTAAATAAGGTATTAAAATCATTCATTCTTCGAATGTACTATTGTGCAATTTGATTTTTAATTATAGATCAATAAATTCCAATCTTTGAGTTACAAGTTGCTCAAGTGCAGTAGTCGTCGGACATAATTATATTTGTATGATGCACTGATTTTTCTCACTTAATTGGAAAGAGGCCTTAGCCTCTTGTATTTGGGGGAAATTATCGTAAAAATTGCTAATTTTGGAAATAAAAAAGCAGGTTTAAGTTAAGATTTTTTGGAAAACTGCATGATTTTAAAGAAAATTTCAATTGTGAAGAGGCCTTTTATAAGGCTTTTAAGTTTTATTGGAGTCTGTTATACATTATATAAGCAGGAAAATCACTGTGATGATACAATAAATACACTTTTTATATTCAACAAAGATATAGGCCAGTCTGTAAGCTTGTGAATAGAAATAAATCCACCAAATCCACATCCTTTTTACATGCCCGAAAGAATTTCGGGCATATTATGTTATACCCCCTGGCATCCATCCATTAGCAATTTGGTTTCCGGAGCATAACTTAAGTTCCATTTGGCCCACAGTATTCAAACTTCATAGGATGATCACTTATATTGTGTACATTAATTATGTGCCCTTAAAAATGTTCTTACCGTGGCATCTTTCCGTCCATCCGTAGCATTTTAACTTACAAGATTCGGAAACTGTATATATATATATATATGTACTTCTTCAGCTATAAAGGAGGATTGCTTTTTGAAGGAGGTAATACTTTATTTAATTCCCATGTCTTAATAAGGTCCATTACTATTGTATTAAAAATGTATAATTATGTTATATGTTATTTACTTTGCGCTTTTTTACTGTTTTGTAAATAAAAAATATTATAAAACCTATTATATATTGCATTTTTTACAATCAGCGAGTACTTAACTGCACATAATACCATGATCGATTTAGATTCAAGCTAACACGAATAATCCCCCTTATATCTGTGCTTAAGGTGACAACGGAGTCAATTATCACTGAAAATACCAAAAATGAGATTTTTTGCTAAGTATATTTATCAACCTTTTCTGAACACATTCGTGATTTAATTTTGGAAGCAGTTAGTCCAAAAAATGTGTTTTTAAACGATTTAAAACGGTACCTATACTATTTGTATCTGCTATTCGCGTAACCTGTCGATTATCGATAACGCTCCGCCCCCTGTTGAGGCATCAATGAGGGAAATCGGTAGTTCCATATATCCGTGAATTACAGGTCCATACTGGTCCATACTTCTCGTAATACATGTATCGTTCATCTACCGTACATCTTTTATGAATATCTCAACATTAAGCCTTTTTTATAAATTAAGAAATTGTCGGCCAATGTACGTAACATAATGTATGAAACATAAATAATTAAGCATAGCGGCAAATCGCACGACCACGGGGTTGATTAAAAATGTAGTTGCTAAAATATCCATAATGTGTGAAAATAATTTGTCTATCCCGTTAATCTGATATATATATAACATTGAGTTGATAGACTTTTGTACAGATTCAAGGGCTTACTTTACATTCAACCTCGTTTTCTAACAATGTCAAGTAAAACAACAACAGACGACATTTTTTATGTGAACGCTTATATGACTTGTGGTAAGGTGTCCCTGACAAATTACTAAACCATTTCAGATTGTCTAAGGATGATTATTTCTCTATGAATAAAAAAAGATATTAAAATATATTCTCAGTGAAAATAAATTGTTCGCCAGTAAATCCGACACAGTACTAATAAATCTGGGACAAAGTATGAAATTTATTGTCTATCCCGGTAGAAACTGGATCTCTATGCCGTGCATAGATGATATTCATGATAATAAAAGTCAAGAAGGCCACATCATAATGATCGAGTAATGCCTTTTATTTCTATTAAAATATGTGAAGCATTATCAATTTGGTGGAAAAAATATATACTATCCCGTTCTTATTTGTACATCTACTATGGACTTTAAAAGACTGTCAGAAGCTCAGTCTTTTGTTATTTTATTTTATATTTTAACGGAATTTCATACACGAATACACAGGCAGAGTGACACTGGTATAATACAATAATAATGCTGATGATAATAATAAAAAACTTCAAATAGGAAACAATTAAATACCCCGCTAGCGGTGCGCAAATGCTTTCCATTTGCCCCCACTGAGTGCCTCAAATTTTACCGATAGTCACGTGACATGTGCCACAGATACCAGACGAACAGTAAATCACGTTAAGAATTGAAGAAATTTCGGCTATAAACTGATATTAATCAGCAGCTTTTTAATTGGTCAGATGTCACTGGGTCATAAAATGTTGTTAGAGTATGTTACCGCAACTTGTGACCCTCTCTGGTGCGATATTTGTGTATTATGCAATTATTTAGCGTGAAACGTAGGGGTCCAAGAGAGAACAGCCGATTTATGACACTTCGTTTGATGCGGGTCGGACTAACTTTGAATCGGCATAACTTTTTTAATAATCAAGCAATTACCATGCAGTTTAAAGCACATGAAAGGAAATTCATTTACGGAGGGAACTGTGTCAGGGATTTTTGTTTGCTCAATCAGCGACTTAATTATCTTTAATTACGTAATATGTATGGTGAAAAAAGTCGCATATTTTGTTTGACGTTACGTAATATTTTTTTGAGAAAAGATATAAAAAATTTGAGACACGGTTCCCCAGATAATATAAGTATGGTTATTTTCCAAAAGTTTGATGACAAAAAAATAAAAAATGACTTTGATATGACGATTTAAAATTTTAGGATTTTTATTCAAAATCAACCATTTACAAAGGCATTTTTTTCAAATATGTTATTTTTTATGATGATCAACGACATTTAATGCACAAAGATTAAATGAATAACAATTATTACTAAAATAACTTGGTTTAAATGACATTTATGTGAGTACCACGGAAAGTGTCTGTTGTCACCTTAAATAGAGTTCACTAAACCTGTATGTTGTCAACATTGTTGAATAATCCTGATATGACCTTGACTTTTAATTGACCTTATTTGTCAAGGTCAAATAATTGAAATTTGCTTAAATTGATATAGCTTTGTTGTTTACAAAATTAAATGTACTTACAGGCTTGATTAATACTTTGACAAAAGAACACAAATGCCAAGACCAACACATTGAATTATTCTTATCTGACATTGACCTTTAAATTGACCTTGACAGGTCAAATATGAAATTTGAATTTTATTTGTTACAAAAAAATCATATTTGTATTTACTATAATATTCCTTGCCTGATGTGTTTAACTTTAGAAGTAAGAAAAAGTCAAGTGAGGTTCGTGCCAGGCTGTGGCTCTTGTTCACTATTAGAATAATACACAGTTTTCAAATGATCTGAAATTTCAACACTTTTCACTCAAATCAGGCTAATAATAGCACAAAAATACAACCTGAGTATATTTCTTATTATCTTTTGTAAATCTTTCTGTTTTAATTGCCCCATCTGATAAAAGTAAGATATTCTATTATTCAAATGTTATGTTCATTGTTGTAGGCTTAGTGGTCCTCCATTAGAAGAAATTTGAAAATTTAGAGGTGCCTTTCTTCAAATACACTTGACTATTATTTTCTGAATATTCTTTTCTTTTGTAAGCAATTCAAATTTAATGTTTTAAGGCTTTTGGACCTCAGTGCTCCTTTAATCTTAAAAAATTATTTCCAGTTCTATCATGTCAAAAACCTCAGTGGAGTACCTTTAAAAGTTGCTTGCGTTACACACAGGCAGTCAGATACTTGTCAAAAGTTTAGCTATGTTGCTGTTGTGAGCAGATACATAAATTTGAAATAGGTATAAGTACCTAATTCTGCATACCAAAGGTACATCATTAACCACTTTGAAGAAAATTCATCAATTAATCACTGTCCATCAGATTCCACCATTAAATCACATAAAAGATCTCAACCATACAGTTTATATATTAATGAAAGATGTTAGCACAATTATAACTTTTGAAGTATTTTAATACTTTATTTAATTCCCATGTCTTAATAAGGTCCATTACTATTGTATTAAAAATGTATAATTATGTTATATGTTATTTACTTTGCGCTTTTTTACAGTTTTGTAAATAAAAAATGTTATAAAACCTATTATATTGCGTTTTTTACAATCAGCGAGTACTTAACTGCAGATAATACCATGATCGATTTAGATTCAAGCTAACACGAATAATCTCCCTTATATAATAGAGTTCACTAAACCTGTATGTTGTCAACATTGTTGAATAATCCTGATATGACCTTGACTTTTAATTGACCTTATTTGTCAAGGTCAAATAATTGAAATTTGCTTAAATTGATATAGCTTTGTTGTTTACAAAATTAAATGTACTTACATGCTTGATTAATACTTTGACAAAAGAACACAAATGCCAAGACCAACACATTGAATTATTCTTATCTGACATTGACCTTTAAATTGACCTTGACAGGTCAAATATGAAATTTGAATTTTATTTGTTACAAAAAAATCATGTTTGTATTTACTATAATATTCCTTGCCTGATGTGTTTAACTTTAGAAATAAGAAAAAGTCAAGCGAGGTTTGTGCCACGCTGTGGCTCTTGTTCACTGTTAGAATAATACACAGTTGTCAAATGATCTGAAATTTCAACACTTTTCACTCAAATCAGGCTAATAATAGCACAAAAATACAACCTGAGTATATTTCTTATTATCTTTTGTAAATCTTTCTGTTTTAATTGCCCCATCTGATAAAAGTAAGATATTCGATTATTCAAATGTTATGTTCATTGTTGTAGGCTTAGTGGACCTCCATTAGAAGAAATTTGAAAATTTAGAGGTGCCTTTCTTCAAATACACTTGACTATTATTTTCTGAATATTCTTTTCTTTTGTAAGCAATTCAAATTTAATGTTTTAAGGCTTTTGGACCTCAGTGTTCCTTTAATCTTAAAAAGTTATTTCCAGTTCTATCATGTCAAAAACCTCAGTGGAGTACCTTTAAAAAGTTGCTTGCGTTACACACAGGCAGTCAGATACTTGTCAAAAGTTTAGCTATGATGCTGTTGTGAGCAGATACATAAATTTTAAATAGGTATAAGTACCTAATTCTGCATACCAAAGGTACATCATTAACCACTTTGAAGAAAATTCATCAATTAATCACTGTCCATCAGATTCCACCATTAAATCACATAAAAGATCTCAACCATACAGTTTATATATTAATGAAAGATGTTAGCACAATTATAACTTATGAAGTATTTTATGCTGTTATTTCAGAGATGACTGAGGAAAATGATTCTCGTGCAGTATCCCCAGCTTCACTGTGTTCACTTTCTGATGCCAGCAGGTAATTTATACACAAGCATTATATGCAGTGAGGGAATCAGTGTCATGCTGGGAAACATACAATTATTTGTTCTCATCACACACGTGTGTGTGTTTAAGATAAATCTGTGGCACAAGGTGATATTTTACATGTTGTGTAGGTTAACATCCACACATACTGCATGTGATACTGTGATTTATATACACGGTAAATAGCAGAGGTAACGTATTGAAAGTTATTTATATCATTTAAATATATTATATCAGTTATATATATAATACCAGACATTTGTATTTTTGATTTTGAACATAATTGTTAATAATATTTAAATAACTAATTCTTGAACTAAAGCACAGATTTTCAATAACTTAACGCACTGTTAAGAACTAGTGCTTGCTTTGCTATAGAACTCCACCAGATCTTATAAATGAAAAAACTTGCCTTTGTGTTATAAATATAATTATGTTTAAACAAATCTCTTGAAAGGTTGGTATTTACTTTTGCATTATCATCAGAATCCAAAAGTTCATTCACATTTCATTATTTGTTACAAATCTTGAGCTTTATCTACAAATGTAATAAAAAATCATTTACTTTCCTATTAGATTTTTATTTTAATCAAACAATCAGAATGAACTATTACGATATAGAAATTTCCAAAGGGTACTGATTTGTACTCTATATTAGTTATTTGCACTTCATTTATTGATTATCATTGTATTAAATCTTGATAACATTTTATCTTAAATAGAAAATACATTAAAATGTCAATGGTGACATTTCTATGTAAAGAAAGATAACTCCTATAAGCATATTAGGTAGGTATAATCCTATGGTTAATGTTATATAGCAGTATTTTGTGAAATCATGGTCCAGTATAATATATATTGGATGCCTGTAGTTTACAAAATTATTGTTTGAATTGTAAAAAAGAATACTTCGAAAATACAAATGTACCTGCTTGTAAGCAATATGTAAAGAGAAGCTGGAGTATGAACAAATTCATTTCTAAATGTTTAAATCCAACTTAAAAGCTAAAATACCAGCACCAGTTTGTTTTGAAACTGAAATAGGCCCATATATCCATGTATATGTATCCAAATTCTAAATTAATGCACATTATATGAAATGAAATCAAAATTTTTGGAACTATTGTTGTTGAGATGAGAGCTTGTTTCATGAAAAATGTGCAGAAAATAACAAGATTTAGCTGGGGATTTATACACTTTTTTTTGCATGTCGGAATCTTACATGTAATACAATTTAAATTAATTTGCCAGTCAGATTTAAAGTAAAAAGGGTAATAATGCTTTCCTGAATATCATGACAAAGGCTTGGGCTTATTTTGTCCAGCGTAGATAACTTATGATAGAGATATGTTCAATTGATAGTAACCTGATTTGTTGCTTCTAAGGTTGCTAAATACATATTTTTGGTGATTTTTGTGTTTATGTTAGTTCTGTTTGTAACCTTTTATACATTTGTTGCAGTTTGATAATGAGGCAAGAGACAAGATTCCCATGAATCTTTTTGGTGCTTAAGAACATTTTAGTCAGATTTCTCAATATTGATATTGTGTCATTCAACTATATGTTAATTTAATTTAAAAAAAATGTGCATTATGTCGTAATTTAGTAAAAACAACATCATAAAATGATGTGCTTAAATGCTTTTATAATTGCTTTCTGACATTTATTAATGCACTTTTTAATTAATATATCTAATTTATTATAGGATTTGGTTTTAAGGAATAGGATGTGGTGTACAACTTCTTTACATAAACAAGATATTTTTCAGCAACAAAAAATGTTACCAAAAAGAAAATTGTATGTTTACCATTTGGTTTACCAAGCTGAATCACATTATTCCTCTTTACCAAGTTTGATAACCATAATACAATGAGATAAAGGCTTAAATTTAATCAACTAACAAACTAACTGTAACATTTGTTGAATTGACTGCATGATGGCTAAGTCAATAAATTTATTTTTGCTTTCACCTGTGCTTGCCACAATATTTATGTTTTGGCAAAAAATTTCTCTTATGCTAGCTGTTAGCTACTTAAATAAAAGTGTATTTGAGGTAGAAATTGCTTCATTAATAAAAATACTATTTCTGTCTTGTGGACAGCTTTTTGATATTTAATCTCCATTATTTAATCATGCATACAAATTTTTATGCAAATGGAAGAAAGTTTAAAAGTTTAGAGGATGTCACAATGCTGAGAGAGCAAGTTTCTGACATTATTAGTCCTGTGTGACCTTTATAATGTCACGTAGATGAAACACATATTAATATGGTCCAGTTTGAAAGGATCATATTTCAATAATAATACTGTGTAACCTTCAAATACAAATATAGAAATTAATAATTTATTTCATACAGAGTTCAGCATGTCTAATATTTGAAATCAATAAGGGTATGTTGCTGTATCATCTCTTTTTAAAAGTTAAATGGATGTTCTTAGTTATATTAAAGGTCAATGTTCTGTTCTTTATTTGGTAACCTAGTTAACAGACACTTTCTTAATCACAAGAATTTGTAGTTTTTACACAAAAAAACTAATTTTAATTTTACCATATTTGGCTATTTTTATATAAAACCAACCCAAACAGATGATGTTGAAAAAGCATTTTATATGCCCATTCAGTGGGTGAAAGGATATCTAGTGTTTTTCAGTGGCAAATCTTCTACATGCATTGAGGTCAAGGTTACACATCAAGGTTAAAGGTCAGATAAAAGTATCAAAATGTGTGTACAGGTCATTAAATCATAATCATTTTAGGGCATCTAACACAAATGTTCCCCATCATGAGATGAAGGGTTAAACATTTGAACAGTAAAGTGTGTATGACAGTTGATCAAAGGTCAAGGTCACACCTTAATATCAGATAAAAAAAAATTTATCCACAGCATATACGAGGGGTTATCCAAAAATTCGTGGACTTTCTTTGTTGCGTAAAATATTTTTGAGATATTAATTTGAAATTCTTTCACTGCTTAGAAGAATTAATAACAAATAAACACAGAAAAATTCATGTGAGTAGCTTCTAACATTACAACAATATTTAATTTTACATAAACACATGTCGGCGACAGCGGCACACTCCAAAAAGTTATTGACGTCAACGTCATAATATTAACGTACAACTTGTGCTTCAACGTTACGCAGTCAAGGACGGTTACGGCTTCTCAAAGTAATGTCCATCACTAAATATTTCGTGCCACTTTAACACTTATGATCGGAAAATTTTCTTTTCTCTGTTCGTCTGCTGATTTTTATTAAATGTTTTTGTAGGTGTCATTTCCAAATTACAACAACAATTTATGATTGTTTATGATCGTGTGACTTTCTAATTACCGCGTGTCCGTCATATTCCCGTTGCAAACGATAATGGCGCCTGGCGTTTCCAGCGATATCAACAAAAATGAACGGAAATGACGTCCATTATTTTAAAGAATTACTTAAATGACATCATAGAAGAAACATGCGATCTTCAGCGGGTTTTCTACGTTATTTTTTTTTAGTTTTTTAGCAAGAAATATACGATGACTTACTGCGCTTTTCTACAATGCATATTTAAAAGCAATATAAAATCATTATTTATTGACACAATCAACTGTTCCTTTCAAAATGTGTTGATAATATTCTACAATGTATGCTGATAAATTTTCATTAAAATACACGTTGACGTTCAAGAGATATTTAAAAAGTCCACGAATTTTTGGATAACCCCTCGTATGTGCCATGTATCCAGGGCCCTGTATAATTTCATGATGGGCATATGAGTTGGGCACCCTTGTTGGAACTGGGGTTATCAAAAATTGTTTGAAATTTAACTCTAAAAAAATGGATGAAAACCAAGAAAATGAAACAAACAAGAATTTTTTTTTTTTACTTGCACTTAAAACAACAAAACAAAGAAGGCGTAAGCACTTAACCCAAGAGACATGACCAACAAATAAAACAACAACAACAAAAAAGAAAAAAACAAAGAAGTTACTGATACTTGAATAATCTACCAAAAACAAACAAGATTTGAGTGTTTCAATAGGTTTGTCGCTTCCAACACTATCAAACTAAAATAAATTCTGTATAAACTAAACAAGAAATAAATAATATACTTATATAAGACAAGAAACATAGACAGTTGTTCGGCCTTAATAGTTTATATATCTATATACCATTAATAAATTGACATTGTTCTTTAAACTTGCAACCAATAACTGTACAAGTGTACTTACTGATGCTGGATTAAATAAAGGTCATATCTTTACTGATAGAGACTTTCTTAAGGAATTCACATTAGAATACTAAAAAGACCTTTGAAAAATAGGTTTCTATTGTGGGACGACAATTCATAAATTTTGACTTCTTCGATGAGTGAATTTGGAAAATGAAAATTTAGTAAACTGAATAAATATATACATTGAAGCAACTTGGGTAATAATATTTGGGAAATATTTCTTTGGCAGTAAAACATGATAGAAATTAATAAGTTTCCTTGAAACAATACAAAAGCATGTGAAGAGCACATAAACTATAGTTTTACAACTTAAAACATATTTTTCATGTTCCAGATGAAAATTCAAATCAATTAGTATGGCAAAATTGTAAATATTTACATTTACAAGTTTTCGCAAGATTTTGAAAGCTTTTAGTGTCAGTGGTTTTATGATTTTCAAATAAATAAAAAATGAATTCTCTTAAGCAATTTTATAAATTTTAACTTATATCTAAATATATTAAACGTGTTGTGTTTAATATTTCAAAGATTTTGGAAAGAATTTTCACCATAAGTTAAGAAAGATGGCAAAAGATTTTGTGAAACGTCAAGTATCATGGTAAGTGACTTGTTTTGTTTGTTTGGTGTATGACATCAATTATTAGATACCATAACATTATTTTCTAAAAAAGAAGAATAACTGTTAAAAGCTTGGAACAATGTGTTTTCATTGAGCAGATTGTATATATTTGATAGCATACATTTTTATATGGTAATTAAGAGTAGAATTTAAGAGAACACAATGCAGGACGTTGGAGTATAAAAATGTTGCCTGCACATTGGATTTAGATGGTACTTGTCCTGCAGGATGAGTGACTCTGAAAATATTTTCCGATGCCTGATGTAACTTTGATGTATTATTGTATATCTTAGATTACATACATTCTAATATAATGTAATTTTGATGTGAATTAAACATAAGCTTATTGTAATGATCTTAGTCATATAATAGTTTACATAAAGTGTCACCTCAAGCCTCTATATACAGATACAAAGATATGTTTGTAAGTGTAGATATTTAATTCATTTATAAAATATGAAATATTTGTTCAGTAATATCTTCAGTCCCTACTGAATAGTTAGTTTTCCCTATGAATATTTAAGAGAAAGCATTTTTAGTAAAACAAAAACAAAAGATGCCCATCAATATTATTTGAATTATTAAAAGCTGATTTCTGTAATTGGAAGTATATCTGTAAGTGTTGCATTGTAACTTATTTATACATTCTTTGAATGTCCAAGCTTTTAAAATGTGAGTTATCTAATCGGTGTCAGTTTTTGTGTTGTTGCTTTTTTTCCATATCTTTCCAGTAAAGACAGTTCTTACTTTGTACTAATTCAGTTGTGTTTGGGACAGCAATTACCTGAAAATCTTTCAAAACCTTTGGTCATGTTGTAAAATGAATATCAATGTCTTACTGGCACCATTGATTGTTTTCAAAAATGATTCCTTTTTTTTTTGGTAATTTTACAATATTTATTACATGGAACATAGTTTCAGATCAAATGTTGCAGGTAGAATAAGATGATGTAACATCATATAGTTACAGATTGATATATTCAGTACAAAAAATTATTGCAAGCATGATATGAAAAATCCACTATATACATTGTATGTTCTATCTCCTGAAGTTATACATTGTATAATTGTGATTACAATGTTACAAGACCATTGTCAGAGGTTGTATTGCTCTCACTCAGAGAATATACATGTATTGAAAGCTAGTGATTGGTATCTAAAACAGTGTTTATCTTGGTAAATCCAAGACCATATAGATAACATTGTAAAACAAAATAGTTTGCATAAAACTTGTCGGGGTAGCAGAAGAAAGGGAAAGAAAGAAGTATTTTCATTTACCATTGTCCATTCATTGTTATGTCCCAGATTTGTATGATTGTAAACAAATTTTGTATGTGATTTTTTTTTAAAAAACTAAAAATCAAATTTTTTTGGCTAAAACTCAAAATATTGCATATGATTTAATTAATGTCAAATATGTTCTTGCATAACAATTTATTGAAAGTAAAACTATTGCATGTTACTTTTGTTGTTATTGAAGGAGATCTCAACAATCTATGCTAGCTTGAAATACTGCAGGAAGTTTGTTAATAATCTAAGTGTTAGCTGTAGAGATACAGGCACTTTAAAAATCTAGTGTGTACTTAAGGTAGACCATGGGTAATGCATTACCTCCACTTTAAAGAGTATTCAAATAGGCTAGAATCGCTTGTAAACTACATTGAAATTGAGGGGCGTGGGTTCAAACCCCAGAAGGGGCAACTTTTTTTTTCTTTCTTTTTTTCTTTTTAACATTTTTTATGTATCTCTCTGATCCCTTATGGAAGAAAAAAAGTTTGATTTTTTTTATATAATTATTTTAGGTATTTTTTTGGTTAAATAATGCCAAAATTTATAACAAATATGATACCAGATATTTTCAAAGTTTGATAAAATAAAAACTACACGGTAAAAGTATTTTATATTTCGCATGATCAACTAATATACCTTTGAAAAAATTTAGGCAAAGTTTGAAAACAGACCCTCATTTCTATAAATTTTAGGGATATTTTGAATAAGGCATTTTAGATAGGGAAATGGTAAAATTAGTGTTAAAAGTGGGTGGGGTAGGGTTACATTTTTATACATTTTAAGAACATTTTGTTTAGAACCAAACATTTTGGTTGTGTAATGTGTTACTTGAATGTATTATTTGTTTCTTAACAATGAGCAATAGAAAAACATTTTTTATAATGATGATATTACAGATTATTTACAGTTTCCTCATTTCTGAAAATAAGCCCTTCAAATGGCAAGGTCATAGTTCAGAAATATATCCATAACTCATAAACAACACGGTAAATTTTATTTAAATTTTGCATACAGGTGACCTTGAAGACATATAACTGTCCTATGTTGTCAATTTTACAGTTCTTTATGGTGCCCATTACCCATGGTCTACCTTAATAATTATACTCAACCATGCCAGCAATTAATCCTAGTTTTTCACTGCTATAGATCACTTACTTATAGGACAGTCACTATGGTAACTATATAGTAATTTCTCAGACCTTTTAGAAATATTAGTTTTACTAGTTATATATACAATGTAGTGAGAGGATGAGCAGTGTAGTATGTGAATTATGTTAAGAAAGAACAGTCTTTCTAAATGTTTCTGGAAGTGTAAAAAAAAGACGTCAACAAATAATGTCATATGTGTGGCCTAGATCTGTAAAATAGAATTTCAGCATCATTTATTAACATTATCATAACAATGTACAGGAAATGGCGTATTTTTTTCTACCTCCTTTCTTTGGCTGCCTATTAGGTTCTACATGTTTATGTAGTATTAAGTTACTTTAAGTGAATTGGAGGAAGACAGTGTAAGTGATACTAGAGGAGGCTACTGTATCTCATAGTTAAAACAAAATGGCAGGTGCTGACACTGAAACTTCATGGTATTTATTTATAATTTAACTATCTTTTATATTTGTTTTGATTATTTACTATATATTTATATTTTTTCTTGTAAAAAAGAATGTGCAATGCATATTGATCATGTACTTAATATAGTTATGTTATGTTGTTTTTTCTTTCATATAAAATTGTTTTATTGATATTTTTTAACTTTTTTGATAAAGTTCTGTTTTGTAGTCATCATTTTTGTCTTATTATATAAATGTTTTGGTTTGTGAACAAAGAAAGGTTTCTTTAATACCCAAGTACATGTAGGAGTGTTTATGTTTTTTTATTATTTATTAAACAGTTTGTCAATTTCTTCAATGATGGTAATGTATGTAAATTATGGCTATTTTGTTTATAAAACATTTTGATTGTGTTTAAAGTGACAAGTGTTAAATGCACCTTTGATAGAGTTGTCATGAATGACGTATTAACTGCTTGTAACAGACTGATCAAATGATGTTTTTTTAAAACCACAGAAATAGAACTTCTAACAGGGGAGACAACTACTAACAGTTTCTATCCTTAAGTTTTTGTATTACTTACCTAACTTGTCTGTGATAATGCTGTCACATAGAATATTACTGTAATATTGCTTGTGTCACATACGTAGTTACAGGACAATCATCTTTGATGGTTTATGTTGGCTTGTTAAAACATTATTATTATTAGAAAATATCTGTAATTTTTGTTGGGACTATGGGTTGGTGAAAATATTGCACACTTCTCAGTGAAATATACACCATATTGATAATTCACTCAAACAAACAAATATTCTCTATTTGTATGTTTATTTGAGTTTGTGCTTCATTTAAACTTACCAACAATTAAACCAGTCTGTCAGATAGGGCACTCTTTTTCGTTATTGTGAAAAATAACAATTTTTTCCTGTATTTTTTTTTTTCTTCACAACTTCAGTTGTTAGTCAGCTTGACAAAATTCTCAAGAAATGTTATTATTTCCGCATCTTGACTTGTTAGTAACTGTCAGATTGAGGCATTGAACAGTATAGACTGTGTATGTGAAGAATAAGAAATTGATTGTTATATTGCCTTTCCTGCCATCTTTCTCTAACTGATTATCACCAGCATGTCTGTTACTTTAGACAAGAAGGGCTTATGTCATTGATCTGTTAGGAATGTCAGAAACTGCTAGAATTTGTCCCTGGATGAGACACACACATTGCCAGGATTTGTCTTGAAAGAATAAAAAAATTAGTTGTTTTTTTAAAGCGACCGTCAGCTTTCCTTAAGGTTAAATATGTTATTTTTAGATAAATTGTTTCATGTAAATATCAAATCAAAACAATTACAGACGTATAAAACAAAATTTGTTGTTGATAAAATACATTATCAATAAGGAAACCCCTTGATGCCTCTAATCTACTGGACCACTCTATATAATTATGTAAATTATTAAAACGCACGATTCATTTCACTTTTCTTAGAGTCGAACGTCACTCAGGTGCCCTATAAATAGCTCTCGGGACGCTGTGTTGAAGAAGGCCTATCAGTCTGTAATATGATGCATTTTTCCAAGATAAAATTATTTAAGTTCGAAACTACATAGAATTGTTTTTCCAACAAAAATTAAAAGCTGAAGGCTGCTTTAATCCCTTAACCTATAGGCCTATATTGAATTTGCAATTGAATTTTTAACAATCAATTCTTCAATATCAAAAATTGAGCTACCATTATAGAGTATAGAGCCTGGTTAGTTGGAACTATTGGTTCCTAGTACAAATATTTTTGAGGATATATTTTGATCATTTAAAGAGAATTGATGCAGACTAATAGAAAACTTGATATTACTTTTCTTTCCAATATGACAGTAAAACTTTAATCTATGGTAAACCTTTTTCAATTTGATGAAAAGTCTGGATTTAGATGATTCCTGATAATGGGCTTGCAGACCTGTGTGAAATAAACATCCTTTCACTGTTTTGTCATGTACAAATTTCTACTGTAACATTTCAATTTTAAAGGAGCTCCACTGAGGTCCTAAAGCCTAACACATAAAATTTGAAAACTATTCAAAGATGAACTGGGACACTTAAAATGAAAAAATATATAGATTTTATATATGTAACTGTAATTTGATTTTGTGAAATAAAGCTGAAAAAGAAAATCCAATGTTATAGCTTGATTTGATGATCATTTCTCCTTAAATTTCAAAACTTCTCCCTGTTTTTCCTGAAGGGAGAAGTCACTTCCCTAAATTTTGAGCCCAAGGTAATATTTAATTAAAATGAACATTTTTAGTCTGATTTGTGTTAAAGCGATCAAATGCTTTTCATTTTTTGGTGTTTTTGCACAACTAAAAGTGTTTATTGCATACAAATAGTCTGAAATATTAGTATAGAGCTTCATTAGTCTAAAATATTAGTATAGAGCTTCATCAAATGGTATAAAAATGTCAAAAAATAGGAAATAGAAAGAATACAATATCAATACAACAAATAATGATAATTTTTAGACTTTTTTCAAATGTTTAACATATATAGAAAATTCAAACGTGAATAAATGTTAAACTGGTGTTTTATGTAGAATTTGTTCATGTAACATATCAAATCTCTGGTGTGAGATGTTAGAGTTTTTGTTAAAAAAATCTACAGATGATTGGCATATTGATCAGATGAAATATCTCCATTCCAGAAATATGTCAGTCTGGATTGATAAATTTGGTAATCATTTGTATGCACTACCATGAATATAATAATTTTTTTTTGAGCCGTGTCATGACAAAACCAACATAATGGGTTGGCGACCAGCATGGATCCAGACCAGCCTGCGCATCCGCGCAGTCTGATCAGGATCCATGATGTTCGCTTACAAACCCTATAACAAGAAGAGAAACTGATAGCGAACAGCATGGATCCTGATCAGACTGCGCGGATGCGCAGGCTGGTCTGGATCCATGCTGGTCGCAAACCCATTATGGTGGTTTTGTCATGGCATGGCTCATATAACTATATTTGAAATCTCAGTATCTGCATCCATTCCTTTCCTGATTAAGATGTTATCAGCCCTATAACCAGGGGGAAGCCAGGAAGTAAAAGCTGTAATCCTGGCAACTGTTTCATTATCATATGATTGTAATATCATTGGAAATCATTTAGCTTGGTTTAGTTTCACCATGAAAAATTGCTAATCAATACATTTTATTGATTATTAGGTAGTTTTTCTTTAGTCTGTACAACTGGAATATCTCAATAGGACTTGTCCTGATCTTTCAATCTGGACAAAAACCTGATTCATCAGATTTAGGGTCATGCAAACCATGTTCATTATCACAGGAAGATTCTGCCCCCCTCCAGCAGGCTAAATGTTGCATGCTGGGTAGAGGGCTGTTTAAAAGTCTAAAGCCAGTTTGGGACTTACGTATGATGTAGTAATTATTATCACATATTCCACAAGATGTACAGTTTCAGAAGTTCAGCATGGTGAACATTTTACCTGCTTTGTTAGCAATGGGACAAAATTAAAATGTATGATAACTACCAAAGTAAAGTAACTGTTGTTCCAAAGGAAGTGTCTTTAAATGAATCATTATTTACAAATTTTAAATGAATATCATTATAGTGGTAATCATTATTAGTAATTTCATCGGGAAAATTGTAATCTAATAACCATTCAGATAATGAATGGTAAAAACATAAAAGATAATAGAATTGGAAAGAGTTAAGTACAATATAGTAACTATTAAATCTAAAAGGTTATAAGTAATATTAAATATGTGCATTGTTCTTTTCCTTAATACATGGCTTCCAAGCTCATCAATTTTTCCTTGAGTGATAACCAATAAGTTTCTAAAGTAATGATTGTTTTTTCATTAACTATTTTCTCTGGACTGTGCACAGCTGGAAAAGTGATTGAGGACATGTGGTACCTTCAGAAATGCTTTATGACAAAAAATGCTCAGAAAAATCAGCTAAATAGCGATTAGCGGAAGGAACTTGGCAATCACTGCTGGAAGTGCAATATAATATAAGAGAAGGTGGTTAGAAGATTGACTTTGATCAATACAGATTGGGAAGTATAAGAGTGGCTTGAGTTATGCTACCACCACATTGTTATGATTGTAGCCTTCTCAAGTCACGCTGTGACACTTTTAACCTTTAAGTATGAAACCAAAGGGGTCTGAAAAATATTGTTACGACATTGCTAGAAAATGAACGTGCATTCAGTCATGTTTTCTGAGAGTTGAAAACAGAACATGCACCTCTATAAAAAAAAGTGTTAAATATGTAAATTTCCTCCAGACAATGTTGGAGTTATTTTATTGGAATTGACGATTGTACTGAAAGTGATAATTTCTGAAGTTCTTTTCTTTCGCTGTTGATTTATTGGTAGTATAATAATAGTGCATCATTAGTGGAAACAGAGTTGCTTTTTTTTTCCTGATATTTTAATCATTCTTCCTTGAAAGTTTCACATTGGTGTAATACCATTTATTTCAGAAAAGATTTCATTGTCTTGTGTGAAATTATAATAGAATTGGAATGCTATTGGAATTGGACTATGTATGATTTTTAATAGAGAATAAAAGATTATTGTATAATGTACAATTACGATAATGATCTTGAAAGTTTGGAATTAGGAAACAAAATCCGAAACTGTGAATTTGGTGTAAAAATAAAGTGAAAATTAATTGTACTTTTGTCAGATTGCTAAAATTGCTTGTATCTTGTGAAGTGTCAATAAAGTATGGAAGATACTAGAGGTACAAAACTATGAATAATAATAATAGTGATGTCACAATGAAAGAAGTGTGTACAATAAAGGTCAACCTCCATGCAGATGGGTAGGTGTTATATATAATTATATAGAGGATATTTGTTTAGTTCAGTGTAAGATTGGAATATATTTCACCGAGTGAGCACCAAAAGGTATATTTCACGAGTGGCGCAGCCACGAGTGAAATATGAACTTTTGGTGTTCACAAGGTGAAATATATTTCTATCTTACACTAAACTAAACAAATTTTCTTTTTATTATATGCAAAGAAACGTTTTAAAAAGACATTAAACCTAATACTGGAACGAAAAGCGCGCCAAATAATAATACAACGTGACGTCATTTACGACGTCACGTCATAAAGTTGGTACCCCAGTTCTGTGCACGCTGGTATTTCACTGAAACAACGTATGGGGCTTAAATTCAAAAAACAGTGAAATTATCAAAGTGGTAATTTCACTGTTTCAAACAGTGAAATTACCAGTTTTTATATCACTGATATATTTCAATAAACCACCGAAAAGCATGTAATAAATATATATAATATGTATTATGTGACATTATAAAATAAGATTTGCATTTAATTTTATGTTTTAGATCATTAGGTAATAGAGACTGAATGTGATTATAATAACACTATATTTTAGAGCTAGTGATCTCAGAATTATTTTAACCTTGAATTTGAAATCTCTTTCTTTTATAAACTTTCATTTTATTTAACTCTTATTGTTGAGAAAAATAATTTTTTACTTTTAATGTATAGCTCTGAACTCTGAACATGGCAAGCAGGCTGTGTTAAGTGTGTTGAATGTACAACTGGCTTTGTTGTTTGAGCCAATATGTCAAAGGTCACACACTGAACAAAAAAATTTGTAAGTTTCTTCAAAATAATTTCAGTGCTATTTTTTAACCTAGACTACCAATTTTATTTTAGGCGTGATTTTGTCAACAAGACATTAGGTAATGCTTAATTTCATGTCAGTGTTAAATTGAAACTCTTTCATCATCATTATAATCTCTAAGTTTTAAAGGATGACTTTAGATGGTATAGAAAGTTGTCACTTCTAGCACATTTTGCAGGATGTTACCTGCAGCCTCAGTTGTTATATGATGTCCCCTTTAAATGTTCAGCTTCATTCAAGACATGTCACCTTCGTTTCAATTAAGGGGTGAAATTTTTCCACAGAAAAATAAAGAAATATTATGAAAACATTTAAGACTTTAGAAATCTTTATCTTATAAATTTATAGTTTGAAAGTCATGAAATGAATAAAGTTTTACTTCATAGGAAGGGGCAAGAATGAGTTGTATAATGTTTTTAGAGCATGTTAGATGTTTGTATCCAAAGAAAGCAATGCTGCATGTGAAATTATTTGTCATTAAAGTAGCAAAATGTAAACAAAGTAGTATTTTGACCTTCGTACAAAATACTAAATTACTATAACTGTACTAATTTCCAAAAAGCAACATAAGAAAAAGATGGTTTAATGAGTAACATTTGGAAGTTATAAAAGTACACCAATAATAACAAGCTTTTCAGAAATAGGATAAAATCAAAATGGGCCTTTAACCAATAGGGACTGACTTCAAGTAACAATTATGAAAAATTAGTTTTGCTCAATATCTTTATGATGGTAGTGAAATCTTGCAAATCTTAGATATTTTATGAGGTGGAGTGGATGAAATATGTTCTGGGAGAAGTCATTAATCAAGGTGTAACTAGTTGTATCAGCTGATAAGCATGATTCCAAGATAAATCTCTTCTCTCATGTCGACAAAATAACAAAATTACTGCCTTGGTATAATATTATATTCAAGACAAACAGTTACTGGTTAAAAATAATGTCAAAATTTAATATAATTTAGAAATTATTTATTTTTAGCTTGTCTGTTTCAAAGAAAAAGTTAAGCTATTAAGATCACTCTGTTGTTGTTGTCATGCAAAACCTTTAGTTTATACAAATTTATTTTAGTTTGATTGTGTTGGAAGCTTTAAGCTTATTGAAACACTCTCGAATCCGTTCTTGGAACCAACCAGTACTAAGCAATGAATGTAAAGTTTCTTGCTCAAGGAAACAACGGCTTGCCCCTGACAGGGTTTGAACCCACGCCGTCAGCAATCCTTAGATTACTTCCTTTAATGCAGCCCATTAATCAAACATTTAAATACAATGTAGATATCAACACCAAACTTGGAACAGTTCCTTATATCATAAGGTGCAGTTGTAAGAAAAGGGGCATTATTCTGAAAGCCCTATTTTTGGAGTAATGACCTTTTTTATTTAATGATTTTTTTTTTTGGTCAAAATATAGAAATGAGCATTAACACCGGATGTGGTGCTCTTGTTTTTGATTGGGTGACACTTGCATTATCAATATGACTAGTGGAGGAAAACCTCAGGGTGCACTTTTGTACATGATTTCTTACGTGAGTAGAACCACTGTCATTCAGTAAGCTGTCTGTAATAAGCTTCCTCACATGAAAGTCCATGTTAGGATTTGAACCCCTATTGTTGAGAGACAAGTGATTTGAAGTCATAGTTACAAAACACTTGATTATGAAACAGAAAAAGATTTTCTTATTTTTTTATCTATTTACATAACACATACATACATAACACCATTTTGAAAGTATTTATTGTATAGTAACAATCTTTTTTAAACAAAAATGTGAATACATAACATTATAATTTAAAGTTTAAAGTACAGAGATGGAACATCCAGAAAGTTCAGAAAATCTGCTACATCTTGTAAGAATTTTCACTCAGCTTTAATTAATTGACAAATGGCCAATTTTCAAGGAGAACTGAAAACAACAACTTAAATATACTATGATGGATTCTCTATGTTTGCGTGAAAGTTTTTTATACAGATCTCTAACACCTTTGATAACATTTTACCATTTCCCTTTCATTGAATTAATATAAGTTTCAAGCACATATGAAATAATTTGTATAGGAATAAATCAAATAATTAAAAAAGTTCAAGGTTTTAGTCTGTTTCTTGTTGTTGTTGCTGTTTTTTTCAAAGCACATAAATTAAGAAATATGTTACCTATTTTACCTTCCATTCATAAAGCTACCCTATTGATTTTCACAGCTGTTTTTTTTCACTTATCAAAAACAACACCTCCAGCTATTATCACAGCAATAATTGTTAAGTTACATTTTTACAATGTGTCAATATTTAATGTAGGTTTCTATACATAGATTCTTCTGAATGCTACCTATGTAACACATTTTACACTTAATTGTAATAAAATTATTAGAGAATGTGATTATACATTCTATTGAAGCATTTTTCTTTTATATAATTTTTTTAAGTATTATGTAATAAATCAGGTTAAAATATCTTCTTCAAAGACTTGTTATATTATAATTCTATAATCTTCAAGTCTTGTGAAAATGTATACAATGTTAAAGGGATAGACCCCAAAAATGTAAACCTTATTGATTTTTGTTGGAGAAATATGGTAGCATAAACTTGCTCCTTGCCTTTTAAAGTAAAAATAGTAAAGTTTTAGTACATTGTACTGATCGACTTTTAAACGCCAGTTTCAAGTTTATTAGAGTGTGCAGGTTCTTTGTTAATAAAGTGAATCAATAGAATTATGTTCAAATAATCTGAAAAGTAGTTTAAAGTTGGATAACCTACGCAAATTGTTTTTGTCACATTTTTTATTTACTTTTGGAAAATTTACATGATATAATAGTGACAATGTGTGATAATGATAAGAGGAACGTTACTGTGATACAGTGTGGAGGTTTAACAAGGTAATGTAGCGAAACAATTTATTTATTTAAAAGTACATCATTACATTATGTTATTTTACTGCTTCAAATCATGCAGAAAATGAAAGAGTACTTGTAATATTTATCAGTCAATTGGAACTCTCGGAAACCAGTAACCCCCAGAATCTTCATTCACTGGAGATGGAATAGTGTTATAAATTCTTCTCTCTCGTAAATTTTACATTTTTTCCAAAAAAAAAAAATAATTTTTAATTTATTTATAATTT
>NW_026854884.1:0-11943 GCF_026571515.1 Ruditapes philippinarum
GTTTGTAGGAAAACTAATCTGACTTATCTCATATCTTTCTAGTTGGTTTGTAAATTGTCATTTATGAAGTTTACTCTCTTTGATTTTGTTCTCAGCAAACATTTAACTGAGCTTGGAAAATTTTGTACACATGTTGTATGTTCATTTAGGACTCTGCATAATTATAATATTATTTTCTTTTACATGAGAGTTAATTTGGTCTTTTGGATTTTGAGTGACACTTCCACAGTAATACATTGATCTACAGTTTGGCATTTCCTACAGTGTAACAAAAGTTGAGTGATTCTGTATCAGAACTACTCAGTTGTTTTTTGTTTCACAGCTGCCATATTCTTCATATAGATCACTTTTAAACAGCAATAGAATATGAATGACATCAGAGATAACACAAACAATTAAACTTTTTTATAGAGAATAACATGCTACTGTCTTTTGATATCAATTTTATCAGGCGAGGCTGATATGGGCTAGAAAGGGCGAGGCTTGCCGAAATAATTCTTGAAAACAAATTCCTCCGCCCCTCAAACTTTGAATTTGTAAATGGCTGCCATTCTTTCTTTCGACTCGAGATTATTTCCTGTGATAAAAGATACAACAGAATGAAACACAATAAAATTCTTACCTTTAAACATCGATCGAAAAAAATCCCTAAGAATCACATAAACTTTACTGCACGTTTGTCTTGAATTGTCAATTTCAAAAGTTCACAATAATTTCAATCAAACAAAAGTCAAATCGGCAATCAAACACAAGCTACACAAACATGCGTCTTATTTTTTAAACAAAACAATTTGTTCACTTGTTAAATAATAATCCGGCGAAATAAAGTAAAACTTTTTACAAGTTCTCAAAGAAAATCGTCTAGCCTGTTTGTTATGATTTACATGTATAGTATGACGTGAACATCTATGATGTCATTTGCAATATAAACTATGACGTCACTTCATCTAGTTGATGCGCTATCTAATTTATTCGTAATTGAAATCGAAATGATAAATAAATAAATATCGCATCTTGATTCAAGACTTGTATTATAAAGGGTATTAAAATACATTGTAGAATTCACATGCTGGTAATATGAGAATATAAGCAATTGAAAAAAGTCCGTGAAAATGGGCGGGGCTTAGTTTTGATATCAGGTTACTGACCTGATATCAAAAATAATTATCAGGCAAGTGTTATCAGGCAGTTACCATAGCAGTTGCATGATAAATATAAAACATCTGTCTGACCAGGATTTTAATTAATGGAACCAATTGCTGTAGATCCAATGGCCTCATTACTGTGCTACTTATAAAGGCTTCCAAAAGTATATATTTTTATGTAAATCCAGTTTATAATTAAGAAATAATGAAAAAGGTTAAACGATAAGTATAATGAATTATTTTTATTTCCCTGTTTATAGAATTAGAATTTACTGACTAATTGGTAAAATTTCAGGTATAAAGAGTATATTGTAATCAAGAACACTAGAGATGCTGTCAACAAACTGGTAGAGGAGAAAATTACTGACTGCCTTAACTGGCAACAGATGCATAAGGTAAAATATTCTGTAATTAGAAATGGTAAAACTTAGGTAGACATAATTAGATCAAAGCTTTACAACATTTTTCGGCAAAATGTCAAACATTTTACCATTTGTATTTACTGTACTATTCTACAAATATTAAAAGCAGTTTCATATTAATCATATATCTTTTTTATGCCCCCGGGCATATAGTAATTGAACCGTTCGTTCGTCTGTCCGTACGAGGTAAACCTAGAACGGCAAGTTGGATTTTTCTAAAGTTCTACCTGTACCAATGGCTTCTAAGTTTACACACTTACTAATCAATACAAAGTACACGATCTGGGCAAGTTACATAACTCTGGCTTTCATATTTACCAAGTTATTGCCCTTTTCAGCACTTAGAAAATGAATAATGGTTAACCTAAAACGTCAAGTTGGAAATATCTTAAGTTTTATCTATACTAATGGCTTTATAATTTCCACATTTACTTATCAATACAAAGTACATGATATTGCCAAGTTATATAACTGTGCCATCCATATTTCCCAGTTATTTCCCTTTTTCCACTTTGAAAATAGGGCCTTGTCTGGTTAACCTATTTCGGCAAGTTGGATTTATCTTAAATTTCTCCTAAATGATTAATTTCTTTAATGATATCTTTTATATTTAGTAGGTGGATACCTTTCATGGTCCTCTAATTTTTTGTGGAGTAAGCGGTCTCTAGGGTCAAGGTCAAGGTCACTGGTTTAGAAAATAGATATAAACATTTTTTATTTGATGTCTTAGTTTAATACAAACATGCCAAGGGAGGTCCTCCTTCTTTGGGTGTAGTAAGGGGTCATTTGGGTCAAGGCCAATGTTACCAATGTCAAGGTCACCAATGTGAAAAATAGATTTTTACATTTTTACAGGTGTATTGACCTTATTCTATAGACAGATGTTATTTATAATTGATAGAAACATAAACTTTGATGGAGTTAGTGGTCAGTTGGGTCAAGGTCACCAGTGCTAAAAATAGATTTTTACACATTTGCTCATACAGCCTTTATTAAGTGACAGATATATTTTATATTTGGTAGGAAGATAACTTGCATGGTATTCATCCTTTTGATTGGGGTGGGGATCAGTGGGTCAAGGTCACTTGTGCTAAAAATAGATTTTTACACTTTTGCCCATACAGCTTTTATTTATTGACAGGATGTATTTCATATTTGGTAGGAAGATAACTTGCATGGTATTCTTCCTTTGGATGGAGTAAGGGGTCAGTTGGGTCAAGGTCACCAGTGCTAAAAATAGATTTTTACACTTTTGCCATACAGCCTTTATTTAATGACAGATGTATTTCATATTTGGTAGGAAGATAACTTACATGGTATTCTTCTTTTGGATAGAGTTAGGGGTCAGTTTAGTCAAGGTCACCAGTGCTCAAAATAGATTTTTACACTTTTGCCCCATACAGCCTTTATTTAATGACAGATGTATTTCATATTTGGTAGGAAGAGAACTTGCATGAAGTTGAATATTTTTCAACTTCACAAGTCAGAGCAATGACTTGGCAACTTATATTTTTCACAATTACAAAATGCCATGACTTTGTCAAGCTATACAACTTGTGTTTACAATTTTTTGGCAATTTTTCTGTCCATAACTGAGTGAATGGGTAAACATTTTTTGAAATATTGCTACTGACAAGAATCTGAACCGGGGGCATTTGTGTTTAACAAACACGTTCTTGTTTTAAAGAATGTATTGAAAGGTACTTACATAACTGAAACATTTTCCTTATTAACCCAGCATGTGATGATGAAGATCCAGGGATCAGCCTTCCAGAAGATGTGTGCTGACATAGCCTCTTCTCTAAACCTGGGTACACCAAGTTTTGCTACAGCTAAAGAGTTCTTGCAGGGGGCAGGACAAGGCTCTATCATACAACAGGTATATCCTCTAAAACTGTTCATACATTGTTTATATGGGATATATTCAGATTATTGCATTCTGTCATGCAGGATGTTTCTTTGATGTGAATCAATTTTTTAGATGGCTTTATGAATAATGATGACAATGTGTACTTTAATGAAATAACTGTTATTAAGTTACATATATCAACAAACATTTGACTTTTTAAAGGAAGAAATTTATATAAGGTTTAAATTTCTGCAGAGATACATTTAAACACAGAGATAAGCGAATAGGTTTTTCTTTGACACAGAGATTAGTGAATAGGTTGTTCTTTATCTCGTGTCTGAGAAAGAAACAGTATTTTATAACTATGATGTGTAACTTAGTTATTGATATATGACATAGATTTAAATTTCATTAAATGTGTGTTAGTTTAATAGGTATGTTTTATTTAATGTTTGACATTTATATTTTCAGTGTGAACAAGTAGAGAATGAATTAACATCCAACCTTCAGATTCAGAGAGCCAATCTTCACCGAGTGATAGATGTCCTACATACATATGGAACTATTGTGTCACAGGTAACTTGTGCTGCCTCCTTGTACTTTTATAGCTATAACTCTAGACCTATATACTGCCAGTATGAAAACCAGGGCAGTCTGTTATTCTATGTACTGGCTACTCAGATTTAGTATTTTGATTCTATAAATCCATCAAACTTAAAAGTAGGACATATATGTAATACAAATTTATAATGCTTCAGGTTTAACATCAGTTTATAATGTTTCTACAAGGATTATTTATTTAACTGCAAAGAATTTTGTTGATGTTTAATTGTGTTAACGCAGCATGCCTCCAGATGAGCCAAAAAATTTCAAATAAAATCAAACTTAATGAAAAATGTACTAAGATTTTAGGAAAAAGTAGAAAGATTCAAGATTCAAAGAAAAATTTGCAGTGACTAATTGCTAATTTTTAACTTTATTTTCTACTGTATTACTAACCGCAAAAATAAGGGCAAATTTTTGCAATTTGACCCTCTTTTTGTAATTTTCGTGGGTTGTAAGTGCCATAAATAATGTGTCAGTTGCTTCCTTTTGGTTACTATATACATTTAGAAAATTTTCATGAAAATAAGCATTAAACTGGAGGCATGCTGCTTTAAGAAGATAAGAATGAAGAGACAATTCTTAGGTATATCATTTACCATTTAACCATTTCATTGTGTTATAAAAACATTGGTTTTAAAAGCAATGATTTTTTTTTATGAGAACTGATGGAAACACATGGTCAATATGGATGGTTCCAATTTTCATTTAGCTAGCATCATACAATAGAACTTAGAACTGTCATTGTATCAGACGCATTTACTAATCAAACTGTTATGATTTTTATATTACAGTTTGGAGCTAGTTTCGCAGATAAACACAAGAACAAGCAACTATCTGCATTGGCTGAAGGAACTCTCCTTGGATTTTACTGACAATAAGTGAGTCATCATTCTGTTAAAAATTATTGATCCTTGAGGTACTAGTGCCTGTAATGACATTAGTTTACAGCTTAGGCCAGACCACACATCCATGCAGTTTGAGCTGACTATACTGTTGACTGCTCAATTTAGTATTTTAATTCCAACATCCCCCAACCTGCTGAATTTCTAAAATGGACTTGACTAGCTTCAATTCTTTATTTAGAACTATATTATACTGTTTAGGTATATCAAGATGATAATTTGAATTTAGTTAGCCAACAGTGTACGAACCTGGTCAAACTGCACAGGTGGTGCCAGGCTGGTCCTAGATCTATTCTGCTGGTAAAGAACATCACTTTGGCTCAGCAGGTGAAAGTGTTGAAGTAACAATGGACTATTCATATTTAAAAGCGGAACAAAGATAATTTTTCAGTTTAGCACTGTGAGGGTTAATAGCAAAAATAACCTAATGTCAGGCCTGATATAGAATACTAAAGGGCCTACGTGGCCTTATAGGTTATGATCTACACAGTAGCTTGTCCTCTGTTGATAGTCTGAACCCTGCCAGGATGTGTCTACACAATGTTTAATCTTTTCACATATTATAATTATTTGTATATATATATGGCAGTGTAAGGATTGATATTATAAATTTATAATCATAATAAAAAAAAAGGGATCATTGTTCAGTGTTTTATATTTATGATATAGGTGTGTAGAGATTGTTCATCATTTCCATGACATGTATGGTGACTCTGTTGTCTCTCAGACTAAAATACAGCTGGTACTGGCACAGAGCTGAAGCTACAGACTATAATACAAGATGCCCAATGCCAGGCTTATCAAGGTATATTCTTGATAACGTATCTTGTCTCCTTTCAGCTAAAATGTACACATTTTTACAAGCCTGTACATTACAGAAGTTGGTAATATGTTGAGAGAAATATTCAGTTGACTGGTACATATAAATTAGGCTAAAATATGTTAATGATATTCAGTCTAAAGTTAATGATACAACAATGTTCTCAAAATGTTAATAGTGTGGTCTTGTTTACTTTGACATCAATGAGATAAACATAACAGTCATATCTCAAGAGACATTTTGTGTTCAGACTGTTTCTTTTATTTAGCTTTAGCTTGTATATTGTTGTGTGATGAAAATGTTAAGCTTATTTTAACCTCTCTGGAATCACGCAGCTGGTGAAGGAGCTTAGTTAGGCCCAAGCAAATGATACTTAAGTTAAGCTGCAGAAAAACCTTAACTACTAGGACAAAGCTTCTGTTATATCTTATTTAATTTATGTTATAGCTGTTGGATCGTAGAAAGATGGAGAAGGTAGAAGTGAGACTGTTAGAGTTACAAGTACAGGAAAGTAAAGCTGCCATTGATGTTTTTGTTAAAGGTAATCCATGTTTATACAATGGTAGATTGTATGTTATCTCAAATAAGGTACAGTGTGCCTTTGCTGAGTGGCCTTTCTTGCTCACTGCTAGAAAATTAACTCTATTTACATTTGTATTGATCTATTTTATGTGTTATTTAAAATACAAATTGTTGTTCAATATTGTTGTTGAAATTTCTGTTACAGAATTTTGGAGTTTTTATGCCCCCACAAAGTGGGAGCATATAGCGTTGCACTTGTCCATCCGTACGTCCGTCTGTATGTCCCGAAATCTTGTGAACGCAACTCCTCTTAAACCGGATGACAGATTTTGCTTAAACTTACAGGGATGAACAACCTTAATGTGTAGATGGTAGGAAAGGAAGGAAATTTCGCTGCGACCAAATTTAACAGAATTATGGCCCTTTGTTGATTTTTTCACTATATACTGTGTAGAAATTTTGTGAACGCAACTCCTCTTAAACCAGATGGCAGATTTTGCTTAAACTTCCAGGGATGAACAACCTTAATGTGTAGATGGTAGTAAAGGAAGGAATTTTCGCTGCGACCAAATTAAACAGAATTATGGCCCTTTGTTGATTTTTCACTATATACTATGTAGAAATTTTGTGAACTCAACTCGTCTTAAACCGGATGGCAGATTTTGCTTAAACTTCCAGGGATGAACAACCTTAATGTGTAGATGGTAGTTAAGGAAGGAATTTTTGCTGCGACCAAATTTAAAAGAATTATGGCCCTTTGTTGATTTTTTCACTATATATTATGTAGAAATTTTGTGAACGCAACTCCTCTTAAACCGGATGGCAGATTTTGCTTAAACTTCCAGGGATGAACAACCTTAATGTGTAGATGGTAGTAAAGGAAGGAATTTTTGCTGAGACCAAATTTAACAGAATTATGACCCTTTGTTGATTTTTAGCACATGTGGTCCAAAAAATATTTGACCTAGAGTCATAAGATTGACAGAACAGTGGCGTGTGGGGGCATCCGTGTCCTATGGACACATTTCTAGTTTTTTTAAAGGATTATCACTGTAGCTAGATCTTGGAAAGTTAAATTTGTAAGAATTTCTCCTCAAATGATAAATAAACTGACTTTGTTTAGTGCAGTTTCCACATATAAAAACTGTTTTTCTGAATTTTTTTGTTACATGTATATTACAGAGAATGGCGAGTGTGGAGAGAGCAGTTTGACAGCAGTTATTGTGACAGCTCTATGTGCCCTCAATAAACGTAACATACAAATGGAGGCAGCTGCAACAGGTAAACTTTATCCTGTTTATGCTTTAAGTAGCTAAACCTTGTTAATAATGTATTTTTAAATTTAGCATTCTTATGCATGAAATAGAAAAGAATTCCTATGATTGTGTCAAACCACATCTTGAGTTACCACAACCACAATAATTCCCAGCATGTCTAAGGGAAAAGTTGATGATGAGTGGTTTTTAACCAACCAAAGCAGTTTTATAATTTTTGCTGTTTTCTCATATTCATACATATATTTTATGGTACAGGTGTAGGAGATAGGTTGATGGATTTAACATCTCGGGATGGTGACTGGTTCCTAGAAGAACTTTGTAGTATGAGTGGCAATGTCTCACAGTTTCTAGATATGATCAAATCCAGCCAGCAGGTGAGCTTATTTCTTCTGTATTTTTTTATGGCATAAATTCTATTAATGAGTAAATAAAGATTATATTTCTTACATTATCTACTGTATGGTTGGTTCATTTCCATAGGATCTGTTATCTTTTATTTTTATACCCCCGCACAACAAAGTTGTAAGGGGGGTATACTGGAATCAGCTTGTCCGTCCGGCCGTCCGGCCATCCGGCCGTCCGTCGGTTTTTTCTTGTCCGCCCAATAACTTAAGATATCATTGACCCTTAGTCTTCATATTTGGCATGGAGGTTAGTCATGATTAGTAGATGACCCCTATTGATTTTGAGGTCACTAGGTCAAAGGTCAAGGTCACAGGGGCCTTGACTTCAAAAACCTTGTCCGCCCAATAACTTAAGATTCCTTTGACCTACAGTCTTCATATTTGGCATGGAGGTTAGTCATGATTAGTAGATGACCCCTATTGATTTTGAGGTCACCAGGTTTAAGGTCAAGGTCACAGGGGCCTTGACTTCAAAAAGCTTGTCCGCCAATAACTTAAGATTCCTTTGACCTACAGTCGTCATATTTGGCATGAAGGTTAGTCATGATTAGTAGATGACCCCTATTGATTTTGAGGTCACCAGGTCAAAGGTCAAGGTCACAGGGGCCTTGACTTCAAAAAGCTTGTCCGCCCAATAACTTAAGATTCCTATGACCAAAGTTTCATATTTGGCATGGAGGTTAGTCATGATTAGTAGATGACCCCTATTGATTTTGAGGTCACTAGGTCAAAGGTCAAGGTCACAGGGGCATGACTTTAAAAAGCTTGTCCGCCCAATAACTTAAGATTCCTTTGACCCATAGTCTTCATATTTGCATGGAGGTTAGTCATGATTTGTTGATGACCCCTATTGATTTTGAGGTCATCAGGTCAAAGGTCAAGGTCGCAGGGGCCTTGACTTCAAAAAGCTTGTCCGCCCAATAACTTAAGATTCCTTTGACCCATAGTCTTCATATTTGGCATTGAGGTTAGACATGATTAGTAGATGACCCCTATTGACTTTGAGGTCACCAGGTCAAAGGTCAAGGTCACAGGGGCCTTGACTTCAAAAAGCTTGTCCGCCCTATAACTTAAGATTCCTTTTGACCCACAGTCTTCATATTTGGCATGGAGGTTAGTCATGATTAGTAGATGACCCCTATTGATTTTGAGGTCACTAGGTCAAAGGTCAAGGTCACAGGGGCCTTGACTTCAAAAACCTTGTCCGCCAATAACTTAAGATTCCTTTGACCTACAGTCTTCATATTTGCATGGAGGTTAGTCATGATTAGTAGATGACCCCTATTGATTTTGAGGTCACCAGGTTTAAGGTCAAGGTCACAGGGGCCTTGACTTCAAAAAGCTTGTCCGCCCAATAACTTAAGATTCCTTTGACTACAGTCGTCATATTTGGCATGAAGGTTAGTCATGATTAGTAGATGACCCCTATTGATTTTGAGGTCACCAGGTCAAAGGTCAAGGTCACAGGGGCCTTGACTTCAAAAAGCTTGTCCGCCCAATAACTTAAGATTCCTATGACCCAAAGTCTTCATATTTGGCATGGAGGTTAGTCATGACTATAAGGTGACCCCTATTGACTTTGAGGTCACTGGGTCGAAGGTCAAGGTCACAGGGACCTTGACAAAAAAAGCTTTTCTTCTCAATTGCTAAAGAATGTCCTGTCCGCAATGTATTGATTTTGACATTTTCACATTTTAAGCTTGTAGAATACATAACTTAGCAATGCACTGGCTTAGTAACCTCAGATTTGGCAGGGAGGTTGTCCTTGAGCGCTAAATGGCCACTGTTGATTCTGACAAAGTGTTATGCGGGGGTATTCACGCCAAGATAGTGGCAGTTCTAGTTAGCTTTGCTTTCAGTAATTTTTAGATGTTTCCCTATTTCAGAAAAAAAACTCATTCATTCTTACCTTTCTTATCTTGCTATGTAAGTATTATTTAATATACTTGTTTAGAGGAGCATAATTTAGTAGTAAAGCAATATATTACAGGTTGGTGAAGACAGTGAACAATTTTTTGTCTTATACAAGGGAATGATGTCTACACACAATGTATATACAGCACTTCAGGTGAGCTTATGTGGTTTTACTTTGTCAATGCTGTATGTACATGTACCATGTCTTTTCAAATTGATTGATTGATTGATTGATTGATTATGTGTCAATGCTGTATGTAATTTCAAATTGAATCTGGCTTCTTTGGTCAAGTGATCAAGGTTGCTGGCTCCAAAGAATTTACCCATAATTATCCTGCAAGCTATCAAGGTAACTTTAAGGAGGTTAGTGTTTCCACTCACTTGTCAGTTTGTGTCTGAAACAATACACAGGGAGGAGGAATCTTTCTCCATCAGCTTATGACCTTAAAATGTAAGAGTGGCTAGAAACTTGACAAAATAAATCACATTTTTGTGCCCCCACGATAGTGGCGGGCATTTAGATTTACCCTTGTCCGTCCGTCCGTCTGTCCGTCCGTCCGTCCTTCCGTCCGTCCTTCCGTCCGTCCGTCCGTTCACTTTTGTGTCGCACGTAACTCAAAAAGTATTTGACTTAGAGTCATGAAACTTTACAGGAATGTTGATCAGCATGTGTTGTTGTGCACCTGGGTATTTTCGTCTGGATATTTTTAGTATTTTCAGAGTTATTGCCCTTGACTTAGTAAAATTTTGCATTTTTCAACTTGTGTCGCATGTAACTCAAAAAGTATTTGACCTAGAGTCATGAAACTTTACAGGAATGTTGATCAGCATGTGTAGTTGTGCACCTGGGTATTTTCGTCTGGATATTTTTAGTATTTTCAGAGTTATTGCCCTTGACTTAGTAAAATTTTGCAATTTTCAACTTGTGTCGCACATAACTCAAAAAGTATTTGACCTAGAGTCATGAAACTTTACATGAATGTTGATCAGCATGTGTAGTTGTGCACCTGGGTATTTTCGTTTGGATTTTTTTAGTATTTTCAGAGTTATTGCCCTTGACTTAGTAAAATTTTGCAATTTTCAACTTGTGTCGCATGTAACTCAAAAAGTATTTAACCTAGAGTCATGAAACTTTACAGGAATGTTGATCAGCATGTGTAGTTGTGCACCTGGGTATTTTCATGTGGATATTTTTAGTATTTTCAGAGTTATTGCCCTTGACTTAGTAAAATTTTGCAATTTTCAACTTGTGTCGCACGTAACTCAAAAAGTATTTGACCTAGTGTCATGAAACTTTACAGGAATGTTAATCAGCATGTGTAGTTGTGCACCTGGGTATTTTCTTCTGGATATTTTTAGTATTTTCAGAGTTATTGCCCTTGACTTACTAAAATTTTGCAATTTTCAAATTGTGTCGCATGTAACTCAAAAAGTATTTGACCTAGAGTCATGTAACTTTATAGGAATATTGATCAGCATGTGCAGTTGTGCACCAGGTATTTTTGTCTGGATTTATTTAGTATTTTTAGAGTTATTGCCCTTGACTTAGAAATTTTTTGCAATTTTCAACTTGTGTCGCATGCTACTCAAAAAGGATTTGACATAGTCATTAAACCTAATGGGCAGGTTGCTCAGCATATTTAGATTTGCACCTGGGGTTTCGCTTGTGGATTTATCCAGTATTTGTAGAGTTATTTCCCTTGACTTAGTAAAAAGATTGACTGAACAGTGGCGCGGTGGGGGCACCCGTGTCCTATGGACACATTTCTAGTTTTCCAATTTGTTTACAGGTTAAGTGTGTAATTTTTAAAAGTATCAGTTACATGTAGTTAAACTGAGACATTATGTCAATATTTAACTCCATAAGTATTTAAGATATGTCTTTACTTCACAACTTCCTTCTCAGTTCACTTTTATCTGTATAAATTTTAAGCCATGTTTACTATCATCCACCTTATGCTTCAAGAAACACATCTCATTTTGTAAGTGAATTGCTGTAAAGGAAAAGTACAAACTGTCTTGAACCTGATTTTAAGTGGACATGCAATAACTTCACAGAGAATATATTTTTGTGAATTTTTT
>NW_026854885.1:0-52359 GCF_026571515.1 Ruditapes philippinarum
TCTTTAGGTGTTTCTCAGTACCATATTTAAAACACAACAAACACCTGGATAGAACACCAAATTTTAAGGCATTGCCAGCTGGATAGTCTTCTCACACAAATTCAAATTAAACCCTTTGACAGAATATTTACTGACAGCAGAGAAGGGTAAGTACATGTAATTCAAAGTCCACTTACATAACCATTCATACACAGAGACAGGTACCAACCAGTGTAGTAGAGTTAACCAAACCCCCTCAGTTAAATCTACATCATATTTCATAATGGTTACTGTAGCAACTTCCTGGATATAACCAGTGATAATACCTTACCTTCATCACAATGAAAGATCCATGTTCTATACAGTAATGTTGACTTCTGATTTTTATTATCTCAATACGTGTATATCTTACACTAACAACGGATAGTTCTAAAGTCAAAGTATTTACAACCTTAAAGTTCAGTATTCTATGAAAAATAGAGTTAAGTACAAAAATGATAGTAAAGAACTACCAAACAAGAATAGTGAGCTCATAGAATTTTAGTAGGTGTAAAATCATCCTTATTAACATTTAAAGATTTCAAGCACTGATTATAACTAGAGTTATCACAAGTTGAGTATTAGTGCAATTTGATCTGTTTCCAATTGTTCATTTACAAAAAATATTAAAATCTCTCCCCCCAACCTCCCCCCTCCTCCTCCACTTCACAATGGACAGTCCCAAACACGAAGCAAGTCAATCACAAACATTCAGCAAGGTAAAAGGTTATAAGGTTTCATGTCAAAATGATTTTTATTTATTCTTCCTTTAATTCATTACAGGGTAAAACATTAAAGCAAAATCATCACAAACCCACACTTACTGAATTCCCTTGCCAGTTTTGAAATAATATTTCAAATTTATTTGTTGTTCAATTTTGTTTATACACTAAAAGCAAGCTTAACATGTCTTATATAACACAGAAAAAGCAACTGAATTAGGTTCAACTTGAATACAAAGCAACATAACACAGCAAATATATGTGCTGAACATTAATGTGCAAATGTTGAATAATAAATACTATTATTGTCTATAATTTCTTAATAAGTTTTGTAAATGGCAAGGTCTCATAATTTTGACCTATCTTGTAATGAAAAGTTTACCGTTTGGGAAAGATCTGCTTCAGGAATAACAAGAACACCTTACAATATCATCTGTTTAAACTTGATTGAATGAGCACTATCAAAACATGATTGGGAAAATACCTTACAAGTGTTCCTAGATTAAGTTTGACATATACTTTAATTAATTCTTATTTAAGGTCAATAGTCATAAACGTTTATAGCCTTATTAAAACAACTCTCTAGCCCCCTTCCTAGAATTAACCACAAGTTGTTACACAAGGAAATGTGGTCATGACCCAAGATCCCTGTGGTGTGAGGCTGACACTTGACCACAAGGAATCTGGTCACACAGGATTCTGTTTCAGAACAAATCAGTTTCCTGCAAGTAGCTTTCAAGTTTATAGAATGGCAACAGACACAACTTCATTAACAAAGTTGTCAAAGAAAAAAATAAAAAGTGCCATACCAAGATCTGAAACACATGACTTTGAGGCCTAAATTGCCACTAGGTTTATCAGACAGACTTGAAGACAAATGTTCTACTAAACGATTCTAAAACTTAAAACAGAAAGATTCTTTCTAGATATAGCTAAAGAAACTTAAGAGAGAAAAATGCTGACTTCTTGAATATATACAAATATCTATCTACCTGTGAACAGAGAGAAATCTACTAAGTATTTAGAAATCCGAGTAAATATATATATTATCCGATTAAATATAATTAAGCCGCGTCATGACAAAACCAACATAATGGGTTTGCGACCAGCATGGATCCAGACCAGCATGCTCATCCGCTCAGTCTGATCAGGACCCATGCTGTTCGCTATCAGTTTCTCTACTTGTTATAGGGTTTGTAAGCGAACAGCATGGATCCTGATCAGACTGCGAGGATGCGCAGGCTGGTCTGGATCCATGCTGGTCGCAAACGCATTATGTTGGTTTTGTCATGACACGGCTCATATATATATCAGGAGGCCATGTTAATATCTTATATAGCAGTACTGATGGTTAGAGCGAGACAGAGGTAAGAATGACATAATATCAGACCACTGAATCAATTATACAGTCAGACTTTGCTGCATATATGTGAAATCTGTATCAATTGCCTCTCATTTTATTATTTTGACTCTAAAATCCTTGAAATTAATTAACAAATCTGCATACAGAGAAGGAAAATGTTATTCATTTCACAGATTCAGCAATGAAAATTTTAAGGGTAGGTTAATCACTATCTTTAATCATCTGTTATACCACAAACCATGTAATTCATAAATGCTACCAGGGTCAGATGATGACCTTCAATCTTGGACAAGTGCCAAGATAACCCTCTCAGCATCATTTTACAACAGCTTACCTACACAAAATAATTTAAAAAAAATTTCTACAAGATTCAAACCAACAGCAAGAAGTTTCAGTGGTTTATTATCGGTCACCTAAACCACTTAACCATAGAGATGCCTAACCTATAAATCTGATCGTAGGTGTATAGTCATTTAAAAAAAAGAATGTGTTAAAATAAAAGAGTGCTAATACACACAAAACTTGATTAGATATTTACACAAATAAAACCGTTTAATATCACTCTGGTGTAAGCAATATACCAAAATACCTTTTTGTCTGTTTCCATTTTTTCATACTTTAAAAAGATAATCAAATACTAATTAAACAATAATCTATGATTACAATAAACTTAATATCTGCTTAAACAGCCCATTATTCATAATGCATCTTTAAATTCCACTAGTTTTCCTTTCTAAGTTAATACTATGACTGCCACTGGCAATATAGAATTGTGTTTAGTTTATACCCAGTTTATTTTACTTCGATTGTGTAGAAAGCTATAAGGTTATAGACACACTTTCGAATCCGTTCCTGGAGCCAACCAGTACTGAGCAATGAGTGAAAAGTTTCTTGCTCAAGGAAAGGCCGGCTTGCCCCTGATGGGGTTTGAACCAATGCGGCTAGCTACCATAAGATCAATAGTCCAATGCGTTAACCAGTCGGCCATGCCGCCACATAAATTGCCTTTGCAGCCAGTATAAAGCCAGACAAGTTTTCTCATCCCTTAACTCTCACAGACTATATACTGTTGGCTGCTCAGTTTCCATATTTTGAGATTGAAATCCCTAAAACTGTTAATGGAATGGTCCAAATTCAAAGCACAGCTGTCACATTACATAAATGTAGCATGGAAAGGGTTTACTAACCCTTACCACCCTGTGTCTCTTAAATTGACAAAACTATTCATAACTTTTAAGAAAATTTCAAAATATGTAACTGACTGAATAGCAAACAGCACACACTGTTATCAACTGAGGCCATCCTTAAAAAAAATGTCTGTTTGCAGTAACCCGACCCAGAATTTTCAAGGTGGGTAGGTAGGTCGATTTTTTTTTTTTTAATTTTTTTTTTTATTGAACTGTACTCCCAAATAAACATGGAATTTCAAAATGCTGGACATTATATGCTTTGATAATCTGGTAACAATTAATAAATTGATAACTGAATTCTAATTTAATAAGAACTACATATTATTCTTCTATTAACCTTTAAAAGAACAAAAACAAAGCACAAGGCATAATTTTCTGATCCAAAAAAAAAAAAAAAAACTTATTCAGACCATGAAAAAAAAATTTGAGTAGGGGCAAATTTTGTGAGTCGGTCGCGTTACTGCAAACAAACATTTTTTTAAGGATGGCCTGACAGAGATATGCCAGCTGATCTTGATCTGCAGTAGTCACATGTCTAATTAGATTTATGATATAAGCATGTTCCATTAATAAAATAAGTTCTTATATATACATATGCTTTTCTAGACTTCATCCTTCACGAACCAGAAGTTGGAAACCTTTGACTGTGCTGGAGATACCACACACAAAAAGACTGTGCTTTCAATTTTCACACTATTCCACTAGTTTAAAATTGGCAGTAGCTTTTGTTTTTGCGTATAAACAAGCATTTGCAAAAGTAGAAAAATATTAGCCTTTCAGGCTTGATGAAAATATTTAAAATTAGTTACTTCTCAGCTATACTGGATTAAACTTTTTACTTTATTTTCCATGTTTTGTCAGAAGGGCTATACATTATTAAAGTATTCATTTATATATAAAATACTCATGGAAAAAAACTAGCTTCTTTCAGCTTTCATATGTTGTTATAAAAGAAATTGCAAAGTCCAAAAACAGCTGTGTTCAAGCCATGTATTAGAAGACCATTACTTCCTGTCACACTTACCCCTGTGTTGGACTTGGTGGATACATGCTGCTGAGTCTGTCCAGACTGACCACTGACAAAGACTGGAACCTCTTTAAAGTACTTGTTCCTGAAACTTTCTCAGCCACCTGAAAACAATAAAAATGATCAAAAAATCGGAAACTCAAGAATATTAGATAAAAAAATTATTTAAAAAATTTTTTTATAGTTTAACATGATCTTGATTTGTTTAAAGTGACATGATACCCATTTCATAGCTGTCAAGTTGAGTTGGATTAGTAATGTATTTAAAGAGATTGACTATTATGGTGATTTACCAACAATTGTTAATGAAAAATGTTTAGGATAAAATATGAAAACTACGTAAATTATAAAATAGACTATTCAAGGGTATATAATGAGTGAACAGGTTAAAGTCAAAATATGTTTACAGTTTGCTACAACTCCTTTCAATTTTATAATACACTTCATATGAATGATAGATAATTCACATGGCCAAAGAAAATTTCTAAAAATTACAATTGGAATTTACATGTAACAGTTGATGTATAAAAAGAGTGGGGCAGTTTTTTTTATATTTTATGCCAGATTTATATTTTATTCTTAACATTTTTCAGTATCAACTGTTGGGTCAATCACCATAATAACAGTCAAACTTTTGAAATATACAGTTAATTTAGCTCCACTTGACAATGAAAATTTGAGCATAACGTCACTTTAAATGTGTCCAGACATAACCAGTACCTTAATGTTGTACTCGCTTTCAATCATCTGTAACCATTCTAGATGTTTCTCCTCTAGATAGGCATGGAATGGTTTCTGTACCTCCGGACATTTACGTTTATGTACCCACATACCATCTTTGATCAATACAGCCTGAAAATATATCATTCTTTTAAAGTATAAAGAGCTATAGATCTGCTGCCTGTAGTTGACAAATTATTGTTTCAATTTCGAAAAAAAAGTATTTCCAAGACACATGTATGAAAGAAATATGCTTGTATATTTCCTAAAAAGTGAATGGCAAATGCACAAAATCATTGCTAAATGGTTAAAATTCTTCTTAAAACAGCAGCATAAAATTTGTTTTATAAACGTTTTGTTTATTACATACAAGACCATTCATGTGTGTATATACATCTCTTCTATTTCAGACATGAGCTTGCACATGAGAAGAACAGAACCACAAACCTTCCGTAAGCTAGTTTGAATAAAATCCAAAATTCCTGAAAATGGACCTTCAGCCTGGTCTCAAACAAATACCCATCTGAGCAATGTATGAAGAACAAGAGTCCCTCCCCCCCCCCCCCCCATCCCCAGTAAGCTGTACAATTTTATGTGCCATTTACAATGACTGATAACTTTTATCATGTCAATCTTGACACCTTTGACGTTCTTACTTGCCAAGAAAAGAAAACAGACACCTCTAGCATCATATGGGTTAATGTGAGATTATCTTATAATGATATAAAATATGTATAATCACCTGTGTTTTGGTGTGCTCTTTAAGTTGTTTCACAAACTCCCTATCTTTATCATTGTCAGCAAAGTCGTCACTGTAAAAATGTTTCCAATTTGAGATTCCACCCATGACTGCTGCATCCACTATACCCTTTAATAACATACCTATAATAAACAACAAATATATATTTTAGATACAGACTTACACAATCAGAGTTTCTCTAGAAAACTGCAGATTACATTGTAACCTATTACACCACTTACTGTGTTTGAGGACCTCAGTAGCACCTACATGCATTAATACCTCCCTGCATTATTTCAGGCATGAACTGGAACCTAAGCCGAACCACTGACTTTATAAGCTAGCAGGATAACTTATTAAAATTATAAAATCCAAAGCCACTGGTGGGATTCAAATCTACAGCCCTTACGGTCAAGTGGCTTGAAATCAATAGCCATAACCCCCCTGCCATGGATGACCCTTTACAAAAAAAAAAAAAGTTAAATTTCTAATCTTGATAAAACAAAGTACTATAGGGAAAAATTATATGTTAAAATGCAAAGAGTAGACTCAAAATAAATTTTCTTTGTTAGTTATTGAAATATTTACCTAGCTGATCAAGTCTAGCTTTAGGCTCTGTTAGCTGATGCTCTATTGCTGAGTTCAGCTTCTTGTTAGATGAGTCTAGAGTTTCTATAGCTGTCTCAATCGGACTCACTTTGTACTGAAAATAACATACTTTGTATCAGATATATTCTTTAAGTACACACACTGGACTTTTAAGGTCATTAACATTTTTTAAGAAAACAAATCAGTTTCATGACTGATGCCATACCATTTGTAGTTATAATAAATAATTTGTGATTCAAATGAACAAAGTTTAGTTAAAATGCACAAAATTTAGTTCAAATCCACAATGTTTATTTCAAATGGACCATTGTGATTCAAATGAACAAATTTAGTTAAAATGAACATATAGTTCAAATGAACAATTTGTAGTTCAAATGAACAAAGTTAAGTTCAAATGAACAATGCTAAGTTCAAATAAACAATTTGTAATTTAAATGAACAATGTTAAGTTCAAATCAACAATTTGTAATTCCAATGAACAATGCTTAGTTCAAATGAACAAAGTTAAATTAAATGAACAATATATATTTCAAATTAAGAAGTTGCGGTTCAAATGAACAAATAAATATAAATAACATATCAAGCAGTCATTATAATTATGAACAAATAACATAGCACAGTAGACCATCAAATAGAACTACTTACCACTATAGTTTGTGTTACAGGTAACCAGCACAGTATACTATCAAATAGAACTACTTACCACTATAGTTTGTGTTACAGGTAACCAGCACAGTATACTATCAAATAGAACTACTTACCACTATAGTTTGTGTTGCAGGTAACCAGCACAGTATACTATCAAATAGAACTACTTACCACTATAGTTTGTGTTGCAGGTAACCAGCACAGTATACTATCAAATAGAACTACTTACCACTATAGTTTGTGTTGCAGGTAACCAGCACAGTATACTATCAAATAGAACTACTTACCACTATAGTTTGTGTTACAGGTTTCGAGCACAGTATACTATCAAATAGAACTACTTACCACTATAGTTTGTGTTACAGGTAACCAGCACAGTATACTATCAAATAGAACTACTTACCACTATAGTTTGTGTTACAGGGAACCAGCACAGTATACCAGGTAGAGGTGAGGCTGTTGTCATATTTGTTTTCTCCTGCCAGATATTCTGTAACAAGTCAACAAAACAAAATAATCATTAACTTTGGTCATCCTGTGGATGTAACTTCACTTTTGTGTAGAAATACCTCAAACTTTAGTGAATGACAGTATTTTGTCAAAGCACACATGTAAAGCATATCAATAGTGGTCAATGTAACAGAAAAGAAATACATATTTTTCATATACCAGAAAGGTCATCTAAAATTGAAATTTTTAATGTTTCTGGGTGATTCTATGCGATTATGAAAATTAAATGCACCTATAAGAAAAGTTGTAATCAAAACATTATTTCAGAGTAATTCATTTCAAAAGTAAATCCAAATATTGCATTAAACAATATTTGCTGTTTATTTTAGAATGCCTATATTTTAACATTGTTGCAAAAGCTGAACATATCCCAGGCATTCAAAATAAGATAACAGATGCCTTATCCCAGTTTCAGATGGAGAAATTTTGGAGGCTAGCACCACAAGCAAACAAAAATGCAGAAATAGTCCCGAGCCATCTTTGGCAGATCTTCGAGCAGGAGCAAGACACCTTCTAAAATCCAGTATGGCTGAAAACACACGACTGGCGTACACAAATGCAATAAACACATTCAACAAATTTCGAAAACAGTACAACATAAACACCAATTGGCCAGCTTCAGTTAACCAAATTACTTTATTCATATCTCACTGTTATAGCAAAAGTTATTCCCCTTCAACCATATCAACTTATTGCTCTGGTATAAGCTTTTATCATAAAATAAAAGGCATAAAAGACCCTACTGAAGATTTCTTGGTCAAAAAGTTGCTTGAGGGTTGTAAACGGTCCACCAGACAAGTGGACAACAGAAAGCCAATTTGTGCACCATTGCTAATGAAAATATGTGAAAAGTTAACTTTCATATGTACAGACAGGTATGAAGAAAATCTTTTTAGGGCAGCATATACACTCTCTTACCATGGGTTATTTAGAGTGAGTGAAGTAATAAGCACATCAAACTCAAACCAACCTCTTCATTATAAAGATATTAGCTTTATGGGAGACACTCTAGTTATTACATTGAGGAAATCCAAAACCAATCAGTGTGGCCAACCAACAATTTTAAAAATAAAGGCTTCCACAAATAAACAAATTTGCTGCTTACAAGCCTTACAGAATTACATTATTTTGAGACCAAGATTCGATGGATGCCTATTCTGTCACTTAGATAGAACCCCTCTTACCAGATACCAATTTTCAGCAATCCTATCAAAAACTCTTCAGTGCATTGGGATACCAACAACAAATTATAAATCACACTCTTTTCGCATAGGTCGTGCAACAGACTTAGCCAACATGGGCATTGACAAATCTGAGATCAAAAAAATGGGCAGGTGGTCATCCAACAGCTACTTAAAATATATCAGATCATAAACCAATCTGCATCAAAACAACAACAACAAAACAAAAAACTACTCTTTTGATGCCATTTCAAAACTTTCAATATCCAGCGAATAGATTGACTTACACACTTCTTTGTATCATTACAGATATATGGTTCATGGGGGACTCAATAGTTAAACGAGCACACAATTATGCTATCACAGATAATTTCACTTTGACTGACAAGAATGTGTGGTGGTGCGGCAAGTCTGGCATGAGATGGGAAGGCCTTCTTCAAACCATCCAGCTACAAATGCTTCATAATCCACCACCCAAAATCCTCATCATACACCTTGGAGGTAACAACATCCACAATACTAAAATTACAAAACTAATATCAGTCATAAACAAAGACATCAAATATTTAAGAGAAACTCTTCTTGACACTCATATCATCTGGTGTGACATCCTACCACGACTACAATGGCGGAACAACCTTTCAGAATCACCCAAACTACTCAACATAAAAAGAAAAAGAATTAATCGTGCTGCTCATCAATTCTTGAGACTTTTAGAAAATACTTCTGTTATATCCCCAAATATACCATGGCATATGTCAGAACTCTTTATGACCGATGGGGTCCATTTGTCTGATATGGGTAATATGGTATACCTTCAAACAATTAAAGTTCACTTAAAAAATGTTACTTAATCATGAAACTGCTAGAATTTGGAGAAAATGTTTCTAAATATCTCAACATTTTGTGGCGTAAATTCTAGGGAATTTTAGTCTTTTGGAGGTCAGCCTATCAGTTCTGGTAAACAAACTACAAGTTTCTTGTACTCTATGTAGTTGGAGGTTGATTACTGCACCAAACCAGCACATAGAAACAAGGTCTAACTATGTAGCGTTTACTAGAGTAAAAAATTAGAGTGCTTACTTGCTAAACTCGCTGTAAAATACAGAGGTAGGGTGTTCTGTCCGTACTAATAGTGTGCAGTCACCCGCGTACCCTCTAAATAGCTAGAATAACACATTATCTGGTTGCTAAAATATTGGTTGCTACATACTGGTTGCTATTTGTTGGTTGCATATACACTGGTTTAAAAAATTGTCTCTATTATCTGGTTGCTACATACTGGTTGCTATTTGTTGGTTGCTTTACAATGTTTTCAAAAATCGTCTCTATATGTCGCTAGTAATTAATGGAAAATTACTGATAGGCTTCACTTCCACTGACTAGAATTTTTACATGTTGCGGCCAAAATCATTCCATCCTATTACCAAACTATTGGAATAAATTCAGTAAATGTAAACCTGAGTTTTTGTTGTATTTCAATATATGCTTAGTGTATTGGGTGTTATCTATTTCTTAAAATAAATACTATTCAATACTAAATTTAATTTCATCATAATTATTTTGTTATTAAATAATATTATCCAGGGTAAAGCTTCGCCAGTAACGTAATATTGTAAGCATGTACTATTTAAAGCACATGAATTGTTAACATATGGACAGACCTACTGATAATTTGTAAAACTAGGAGATCAAACAGGAAAAATTAACAGGTCTTTGCCAACCAAATTGTAGCAAGACAGCTTGCACATCTGTGACGTGCAACCAGACTAGAGACTAATAGTGTTGCTTTCTCAATTTTAGTACCTTAGCTACTGAAACCCTGCAACATCACAATGGGAAATTTACTTGTTTAAAGCAGATAAAATCCATGCTATGAGTTGATAGGCTTATAGTTTATGGATGTAAAACTACACCAATATCACTTACAGCAATGTTACTGCCTCCTTCATCAATTCTCCGAGAGTATGTAAACAGCTGAACCTCGTTCATCTGGTAATACCTGAAACAATTAAAAGAATAATATTGTTATCATAAATATGTATTGGGGGGGGAGGGGGGGGGGGGGTTTAACTATAAGGGTAAAAGAAATGCTAGTTTTTGCTTCAGTAACCTTGACTCAAATGATCTGACACACTACTCCAAGAGTCCCAGATTTAGACACACAACATTGTAAAGTTCATGATGGGCTTTTTATCTTGACTGGTTAATGAAGATCTGAGATGCCCCTCTGTGCATACTAATTCTGACAAAAGCAGTCATCTAAATAGAACAACTTACATTCTGTAAGATAGATGGGCAGGTTTCTCAAATAAAGTTATCAAAGCAAATTTGAATATTTACAGTATTATACGAAGGGGCATAGAAGTAAATTTATAATGCCTATCCTCTTTTTTCACCTTCTTAAAATCTTGTCCTAAACATACATTTAAGTGAGTGAAAGACACAGATTAAAGTCAAAGTCAGAAAGTTACCCACACAAAGAAATTTAAGGACAAAGCAAACTAATGTTTAAGTATACAGATGTGTTTTAAAACAAGTTCTGCTCTAGAAATTGATGTTTACCATTTGTTAATTTGAAGACTTCAACCAAAAGCTATTTATTGAAAATGTATATATACTTGATGAAAAGATATTTCATTATCAGTGTGAAATAAATAACACTTACTTGAGTATTTTTTCACTGACTTGTTTATTGACAAATTTCTGATGCATTTCCATGACAGGGGTCACTGCATTTATCTGTAAATCTGTATTCAAAAAGCAACAAACATATTTCATTAAAGAAAAATCAATAGCTGTCTACAGCACTGTAACAAAATATCACAAAATATTACATGATTCCCTTTCTTTCTATACCAAGTAAAACGGAGATCAAAATACATCAAATCATTACTGATCATTGTTTTATATCCCAATACTGAAATCTTTTCTGGTAATAAGGAATCATTTCAAATTTATATAAGTCACTTACTTGCATTACTGAAATTCATTAGCTATATCTATGTACACATGTATATTTTGTACCACAAAAGTGCATTTGCATTGATATACAAGTGTAAATTGAAAAGAATTTACAGTGGTATTTGTATATATATCATTATCTTAATCCTTACATAAGGGTAAAGAATATAGTAAAATAAGAAGTAAAATAAAATACAAATGTTTATATTAACAAAATCACAAAAAATAACAACACTGATGATGTTACGTAATGACAACATACATTGTTTTGGGGATTCTTTAATCTCATCTGAGGGAGCTGATAAGGTTTTCATCAACTGCAAATAAATACATTTATATGATTTATGATATTATATACTCTTCTGGTTTTCTGAAAAGTTTCCACATCAGTTCACAACTCAGAACAAACAAATGCCTGTCAAAATTATCAACTATAACTTACTCTTGCATAACAGCCCCTTAAAATCATAAAGGAAAAATAAATTTATTTTCAACAGAAATACAAATGGCAAAACATCACTTGATGATGAACAAATTTCATTTACAAAAGTTCACTTCCTTGGACTTAATGTTTATCTAAGCCTAAAATCTTAACTCATTATGATAACACCTACATGTATTTCTGTTTGTTTTCATTTTCTGGTTTTAACGTCAGTTTAACAACATTTAATTCTTTAACTAACAGACAACTGACTGGATACTATGCCCTTACTCACCTGTTTAGGCACAAATTACTAACAACTTCTCAACATAATTCAATTAAAAAGAAGCTGAATTGAATGATAATAAGACCATGTAGTTAACTATTTTATCAACGTAAAGCGTGTGCAATAACCAGCACTAGTCAATATGAGGCTGGTAGATATTGTAGACTATAATAGTCTCCCTGAAGAGTTGGGGAATCATCTGATTAAAGCAGCGACTAATATTTCTGTAAAAAATATTAAAAATTCCCTTACCTCAGAATTGGGAAACAAGGTTTGCATTCTTCCATTGAAATCTTGTAATCTCTCATACTCCTTCCCTCTGTATATAAACACCTTGTTCTATAAATATAACAGTGTATATTCAGGTAAATCTAATAAAATATTCAGGTAAATCTAATAGTGTATATTCAGGTAAATCTATGAAAGTGTATATTCAGGTAAATCTAATAAAGTGTATATTCAGGTAAATCTATGAAAGTGTATATTCAGGTAAATCTAATTAAGTATAGGTAAACATATTGTGTACTCTTTTAATTTACAAGTAATTCATTTATCTACAATAATGGTACAGGAAGGTCAGATTTTATGAAATTTCTTTTTGCCTTAATCATATAATACAATACAATACATAGTGCACTTTCTGAATGCAGTAAGGTAAGTCCAAAATTCTTTACATTAGCTGATGACTAGCCAGATTGTTGCAAGAAAATTCAATTTCAAACAAGTAGTAATGACGGTCATTGTAGTTAGACTTCACCTTTTTCTCTCACTTGAACACAAACTCACATCTATAAAATTAATTTATCACATTCCCGCGTCATTTTTGTGACTTGGTACAAATGGTATGGCACTGCCTTGCATATATTTTGATGTGATGTCACATGCTAATACAAGCACAGCCTTTAGATGCACTACATGTAAATGTTACACTGTAAGCGCGATAGAGAAAAAAAAAATCTTTTTTTTTTTTCTATTAACCAGTTCTTATGTTATGTATATGATATCATAAACAGAATATTTTTATATATGTGTATGTTCATTACTAAATTTATTGAACTAATTGAATAAAGATAATATCATGCTTACCAGAGGCTCGCATAATATGATTTTATTTAACTTGTTCAATAAATTCAGTAACAAACCTACACTCATTCATTATCCTCTATACACCGATAATTAAAAACTGCCGATATATGACTATTAATTACCTGTAAGAAAGAGGGGTATCCCCTGCCAAAATATCCAACTCTAAAATACTCTGGGTCTGGTCTCATCTCCTTCATAATACTTTCAAACAATGCTGCTTGTCTTCTCTGTAAGTAGATTTTGTTTTAACAATTAATATACACCAAAATTATTTACTATCAAATATCATATTCTTTCAGTGAGTGAACCAGCAGTATTTATGACAAATATCTAGCAGTTACCTATCCAGTGTTCCTGAATTCTGTAGTAGTACTAGAATGTATTTCCACCAGTATCGTTCCTCAAAAATAAAAATGAAATAGCAAAAACCTCTTTGCTTGCTTTTAGGTCAAGACATTAACATTTCAGCACCATAAAAGCCAATAACAACTTATCAAGTGTTACTATACTGAATACTATGTACTACAAGACCCATAGGAATAACCCAAGACAACAACAGTTAACTAACAATAGCATTAGACATAATGAACTAACTTACGTGTATAAGTTAGCATATTAGGTGCGTTATGATACATATGCAGTCAAATGTTGTTGAAAAAAAGAAAGCAGAAAATACTTTGAAAAGAAAACATTTTTCATAAACAAGCTTAAGCTTTAGTTTAAATGTTTAAAAGAATAAATTGCTTACAAGAATCCAGCTGAGTTTTTCGTAGTCGAATAACTCATTCTCATACAGTCCAGATATCTCTTTACACAGATCAATTCCTTTCTCCCACATCTGCAATAAAAGTTTACAGTAATCTCACCAGTCTTTCTTTGCTTATGAAATTTGGTTTGAACATTTACAAATGAAAAATTAGAATAAAGAAAATTGAAAAAAAAAATGTTTATCCAAAAGTTTTGTTTCAAAAACTTCCTCAATAATTGAATAACAAAATGTTTGTGTGCAATCCTCAATTTCAATGACATGATATTTGTTTGTAAAAAGTTAATTTTATTAAGAAAAGTGTAATTAAGACAGCAATATACACATCTATTAGTTAAAAATTGCATAATCTATGATATGTTGATCATGGTCTCAGCTGAAGGAAATCTTAATTTGACAAAATGGTGATTAGGGACAGAAGGTCCTTTGTAAAAATGGTAAAGACATTATATTTTATAAACATGAACCCTCAGGTTTAAGTAACATCATCACCTATTAGATCAGCTGGCAACTTTCCATCATTATTTGTGTGAAGTATCCCTCTACACATTACTTCAAGCATGTGAGGACACATGATTTATACAACTAGTGGCCTTCTGTAACCACCATCATGGCTTCCTCCATAAAGAGAATTGAAAGTTCTTGGTTCTTGACTAGACTTGAACGTACAACCACATTCATTTGTGAAAAAACTATATAATATGGCATCATTGAAATCAGTTTACCTTTCCTTTCTCAAAGTACTGTATAATATGATGGTATAACATTTCCTTGAGTTCTCGATGTGTCGTTGCCTCGGGAAACCTCTCTGATTGTAGAATGGTTGATAAACGGTCATCTGACCACTGTAAAACATAAACCAGAAACATTTGATGATGTGTACATGAAATTTATACAATTTTCCTGTTTTTCTTCTAGTACTAGTGTTTAAATACCTGTACCTGTAAATATTTTCTTCATTGTGTTGAGAAATAAAGCAGATACTGAATGATTATGTATTATTCTCTACCAGTACTAGTAAATTTTTCTTTAAAATGTGTTTTTCTACATTACTACACAAATAATATAAAACAACAGGTGAAATGCCATTTAAACAAATAAGATTAACAAATTTGACAAATAATCAATGAAAATCATATGATATGCATAGGGTTCAATATAAAAGTTCACATATCAAATCCAAGACTAAAACTAACAAATTCAAGATCAAAGATCACATTCTTTAAAGAAGCTAGTAAAATCATACATTGACTATAAACAATGTCAAGGAAACATTTGATGTGTGATAAATGATTAAGAAATCAGGCTTACATTAAGAAGTTTTGCATAAAGTATGAGTGTATGAGCTGCCTCGGTAAAGTTGTCACAGTCTAAATGCATGTTATGTAGTTTGTGTAGGTATCTCACGTACATCTCTTGCCTGCCTATCTCATTGTAGAAATCCTGAAATACATCAACGATATTTGTTTGTACTTGTGTGAGAAGAAATCTTATTTCAGTGAGGGAGTATAGAGCTTTAAAAACAGTGCGAGTATTCTATACAATAAGTGTTTTCGAAGCTAATAAGATGAACTAAAATTACATCTTACACACTAAAAACACAACAAAAAGAACAACAAGTTTTCTTTTTTATTTGACGCTTAATTTCGAGTTTGAATAAAAAGATATCATATCTTGAAAATTAAAATATGAACAAGAGGGCCATGATGGCCCTGAGGTCGCTCACCTGTATATAGCCCCCCCCCCAGGCCAATTTTTACCCAAGGGCTTTTATTTGAACAGACTTGGTAGACACCCATAAGAAGATGTTTCATGCTAAACATCTAAGTTCTAGCTCATTGGGGTTTTTAAAAGAAGATTTTTTAAGTTTTTACTATACACATATAGTTAAAAACAATGAAACCTCTGGGGCAGGGCCAGTTTTGACCCCCGGGCTTTTATTTGAACAAACTTTGTAGATATTTACTTAAAAATGTTTCATGTATAATATCTAAACTCAAGCTATTTGGGTTTTTTCAAAGAAGATTTTCAAGTTTTTGCTATACACATATAAGGAAAATCAATGACCCCCGGGGCGGGCCAGTTTTGATCCCAGGGCTTTTATTTGAACATACTTGGTAGACACCTATTAGAACATGTTTCATGCTAAATATCTTAGCTCTAGCCCTTTGAGTTCTTTAAAAGAAGATTTTTTAAGTTTTTACTATATGCATATAGGGAAAATCAATGACCCCCTGGGGCAGGGCCAATTTTGACCCCAGGGCTTTTATTTGAACAAACTTGGTAGACATTCAATAGAAGATGTTTCATGTCAAATATCTAAGCTCTAGCTCTTACGGTTCTTTAAATGAAGATTTTTTAAGTTTTTACTATATGCATATAGGGAAAATCAATGACCCCCCGGGGCGGGGCCAATTTTGACCCCAGGGCTTTTATTTGAACAAACTTGGTAGACACTCACTAGAAGATATTTCATGTCAAATATCTTAGCTCTAGCTCTTTGGGTTCTTTAAAAGAAATGGGTTCTTTAAAAGAAGATTTTTTAAGTTTTTACTATATGCATATAGGGAAAATCTATGACCCCCTGGGGCAGGGCCAATTTTGACCTCAGGGCTTTTATTTGAACAAACTTGGTAGACACTCATTAGAAGATGTTTCATGCTAAATATCTTAGCTCTAGCTCTTTGGGTTCTTTAAAAGAAGATTTTTTTAAGTTTTTACTATATGCATATAGGGAAAATCAATGACCCCCTGGGGCTGGGCCAATTTTGACCCCAGGGCTTTTATTTGAATAAACTTGGTAGACACTCACTAGAAGATGTTTCATGCCAAATATCTAAGCTCTAGCTTTTACAGTTCTTTAAAAGAAGATTTTTTAAGTTTTTACTATATGCATATAGGGAAAATCAATGACCCCCCGGGCCGGGGCCAATTTTGACCCCAGGGCTTTTATTTGAACAAACTTGGTAGACACTCACTAGAAGATGTTTCATGCCAAATATCTTAGCTCTAGCTCTTTGGGTTCTTTAAAAGAAGATTTTTTAAGTTTTTACTATATGCATATAGGGAAAATCAATGACCCCCTGGGGCCGGGCCAATTTTGAACCTAGGGCTTTTATTTGAACAAACTTGGTAGACACTCATTAGAAGATGTTTCATGCCAAATATCTAAGCTCTAGCTCTTATGGTTCTTTAAAAGAAGATATTTAAAGATTTTTCTTTCGGTTGCCATGGCAACAAGAGTTCTGCATGAAATGGAATTCTTTGAACAATCTTGATAGAGCTTCATACAAAGAGTATTCCTGCCAAGTTTCATTAACATTGGCTTTGCGGTATCATAGAAGATGTCTTTAGAATATTTAAAATGTGGACGGACGACTGACGACGGACGCCATTTGGTTGGCCATCCTAAAAGCTCACCTGCACTTTGTGCAAGGTGAGCTAAAAATCCACAACATTACAGCAAAGATTTAATTTTTTTAAATTTTTTATTTGTTGGGTTTTCACATTGCGCCAACATAGAACAAGTTATATGGTGACTTTCTAGCTTTACAAGTGGAGGAAGACCTAAGGTGCCCCTTTGTGCATTATTTCAAGCCAAATGGGTGCAAAGATTATAAATAAGATTTATTAATTTGGGGTCAAAAAGACCATTGCCATTGTGTAGACATGTAAATCATTATTCAAGACCTTTTTACACTTTGAACGCTAGTCACCAAAATTGTAGACCTATGTATAAGTAATACAACCAGGACATCATGCAGTCAAACCAAACTCTATATTTTTGGCTGATCAATTTCAATACTTTGACAAGAGTACCACATACAATGTTAACGCTAGTCTGTTAAAATAACCACTTTCAACAAAAATTCTACATTAAAAAGGGGCATAACTGCAAAAATATAGTTTACAGAATTATGCCTAAATATAGTTTACAGAATTATGCCTCTTGTCTTTTATATTGATACCATTTAAATTGTTTGGTCAACATTTAAGTTTTGCATGACAACAATGATGCCACAGTGATCATACTAGCTCATCTTTTTCTTCGAAACAGACAAGCTAAAAATGAAATCTTTTAAACTACTACTAGTAACAGAAAATTTTAACTTTAATCATGATACATCCATTATACATATATAGGAGGGTGAAAGTTTCTAATTATTAAAAATCACTGACCAGTTCACACATTTCGGAAGGTAAAATTTTCTAATAGTTATAAATCACTGACCAGTAAGTTAACAATACAGCTCATTCGATGATCTTTTATCTCGTCCTGAATAATGTGACGATACTCAAGCAATCTCTGTAACAATTTGGTGATCATCTCAACAAATTCCAATCCCTGTTTGCGAATTAAATCTGACCCGCTGCACAGATTTAATAACCTGTAAAATAACATTACGTCATTATGGGTCTTTCTATTTTAAATTATGTCTCAAAATAAACAAGGTACAGTAAAGACAATTAATTCCTGTAGCTTATTCATTTTACATGTACTACAATAGAAGTGAAAAGAGTAATATAAACTGTTGAGCAAGGATATTTGTCTCTAGATTTAACTATAGTAAACTTCACTTATAACAAAATTCAGGGTCGCCAAATCTATATCATTATTTCCGGATATTGTTACATCCAAGAGGCAACCAAGTTGAAAGCAAGAGTCTGGACTATGGCAACAGCATTGTTATAAGGGATATTGTTATGAGTGGAGTTTACAGTAGCATAGAATACATATTACATTTAAAAGCCATTCTAAACCAGGTTATTTTTGAAAAGCAGATTTTTAAAGGTTTTCCTGAGAATATGATTTGAATTTTTCTTTAAAGACTACCTCACAAATTAAAATTGCTTTCAAGTTTGATTAAAATTGGTTCCTTTGATAAGATATTACTTATAAACATATAGCAGATGGACAGCTACATGTAACTGCTAGAAATTATCATTTCCTACTGCTTATATAGCTAGAAATACTTTAACCCATTACTTCATGAGCATTTTGTGAAAAATGGCTGTTTTCATTGAAAAGTCTCCCGTTACAAGTTCAAATTGCTATAATACTAAAAAAACTGCTTCAACACTAATCAAACTTGGCACAAATGTTGACTGGACCATTGCCTTTGCAACAACATGCTCAGGCTTAAATTTTCTGTTACCATGGCAACGAGGGGACATCTCAAAATTGCCTAAAATCACTATTTTGCGTTGATTTTTTCCATCAAAATTGATTTCAAAGTGCTGCAACTTCTCAATGGATTGAGATAGAGTCAAATGCTTTTCAGCGTTGGTTACACGTTACCTTATGATCAATCTGGGGTCATTTACAGCCTCTCACAAGTCCAAAATTTTCTTGGCGATGAGGGGGACTGCCGCCCCCCTTCAAACCCCCCAAACAGAAGGGGGCACATCCCCCTTCTGGCAACCCCCTGATGTATCTTTTGGTTGGGGGGCCGCGCCGAAAAAGAGGTCACTTTTTTTAATAACATTTCTCAAACAAAAACAAGTATTTGGGGCCTAAATAAGGCATTTTTTCATCATTTGAGACAACAAAAAGGGGGGGGGGGGGAAAAAGGCGTTAAAAGGCGTGTATATGAAGTAATGGTTTGGTATATTGTATATTTAATGATCTACTTACGTATCTTTGAAGAGCTGCATGTACTGCTCGTCACCACGACCTCCCTCTACCAGAACATCCATTTGATTAATCATCTCATTCTCCACCTGGAATATTATATTAAAACACATTAACATGTCAAATGTAACTCTTTCAAAGCGACTATGTTACTATTGTCGTCCTTAAACCTTATTGTCCTGAAAGTGATTAGCTTTTGCTACCAGTACAGAAACATGCAACCTAATCAGGCTCTATACTATTGGTTCAAAAGATAAAACAAATATTTAATATGCAGGTACATTTGTCTGGTATTCAACTGTTAAAGAGGACCTCTATTGTTTTTTGGAACATGTATACCAATGACTTCACATCACATATAAATTTTTTATTAGAACTTTGCCAGGGAAAAAGCTAGACTAGTATCTTATAAATGATCCCCTGAGTACAGAAGTCAGTATGTATCAGCAATAGACCACAGGGGTCATAATGGTAGTACATAATGACCAAATCAACATCATAAACAAACAAAAATAAATACCCAGAAATCATGTTATAAACTGACGAAAAAGTCTTACCTCTTTAAAGTTGCCTTTTATTCCTTTCTGGGATGGCTGGTTAAACTCACATACCATCATGTCAAAGAAAATTGGAATTGTAGCTTTTCTTAACTCTGTAATAAATAAATCACAAATTAGTTTTAAAAAAAATAATTTGTCATAGAAGCCATTTTTATCATTTACTACTAAAATCTAAAAATCCTTCAAAAATATGTATGCTTTCAAGCATACTGATATACTGAAATACTGAAAGCATACTGAAGAGATGTAAAGATCCCTAAGAACAGACCTGTTTCTGGAATAAGTGTCATTTCCAACAATGGACCAACCATCTCTGGTATAAATGATTTCTTGTTGTTACCTGAAAACACATAACGGTAAATCATATCAAATAGTATAGAAACAGCAAAAAATATTTTCTTTTGCTGGTATTTAACACCAGTTCAACAGTTAACTTCAGTTAAATACCGGCAGGCACTACTTTTACAAATGTCCTAGGATTCAGTACCAGTACTGCTCTGCATTTCCTTAAGTAACTTCTTACATTATTCAAAACAACAGTGAAGAGTAATTGGCATAAAGCGTTGTCATCAACTACTATGGAAAAACTTGTTCATGGATCACAATTCCGATAAGCAATTCCATGTAATGTAAACCCATATGCTCTCTTATCCAGAATATCAAGCCCGGCACCCATATATATTAGACAACTTTCATTTTTCCATTCATTTTTTAAAGAAATATATGCATTTTATGAAATGAAGTAAGCTGATTTGCTCATTCAGAATATGTGATAATTGTTTAAAAAAGAGCTGTCGGTAGGACAGCAACGCTCGACTATTCTTAGTGCTTGATAGTAAAAAAAAATGCTTGATAGAGTTACCTCCTCCTGTTTACAGGTTGGGGTCATGATGGTGAACAAGTGTGCAAAGTTTCAAAGCCATATGTCAATGGACTTTGAAAATATTTGAACTATTACAAAAACTTTAACGTAAATTCTAAGTCGAAAAAGGGGCATAATTCTGTCAAAATGCTTGATAGAGTTACCTCCTTCTGTCTACAGGTTGGGGTCATGATAGTGAACAAGTGTGCAAAGTTTCAAAGCCATATGTCAATGGACTTTGAAAATATTTGAACTGTTACAAAAACTTTAACGTAAATTCTAAGTTGAAAAAGGGGCATAATTCTGTCAAAATGCTTGATAGAGTTACCACCTCCTGTCTACAGGTTGGGGTCATGATGGTGAACAAGTTAGCAAAGTTTCAAAGCCATATGTCAATGGACTTTTAAAATATTTGAACTATTACAAAAACTTTAACATAAATTCTAAGTCGAAAAAGGGGCATAATTCTGTCAAAATGCTTGATAGAGTTACCTCCTCCTGTCTACAGGTTGGGGTCATGATGGTGAACAAGTGTGCAAAGTTTCAAAGCCATATGTCAATGGACTTTGAAAATATTTGAACTATTACAAAAACTTTAACATAAGTGGTTACGCCGACGCCGACGCTCGGGTGACTGCAATAGCTCTACTTATTCTTATCGAATAGTCGAGCTAAAAATACATTTATTAAGTCAAGATCAACTTGTTTTGTTTTCTCATTAGTTTTATGTGGGTAGTAATGGCAAGTACAATAAAACTGTTAAGATTAAAAATATGTCAATTCTTTTCTTCTCCTTCCTACTATAGAAAGAATGTTTTATAATTTTAAGCTTACCATAACCTTTTATTGTCAGCATCAATATAGGTGAAAAAGAAATGAACTTAACTTACCGAGACCTTTCCACATTGACCTGATTTCAAACCCCATCTCTCTCCTCATATCTTTGTACTTTGAGATGATTTTGTTTCGTTTACTTGCCGAGAAATTCTCTAGCTGTAGGTGATCCTGGGTGAGGAACGATATTGCACAATGGAAAAAGTTGTTCCACAACTGAAATAAGAAAGCAAAATATATTCAAATCCATCCAGTGAGCTCCAGGGAGTAATTACTGGCTTTATGCACCCAGCCAGACAGGTCTTCACCTAATACTGTGACAATATTTTAAAAATAACCAGCTCTCAGGGTATTTGTTAAAATGATCTAAAGTCAATAACACTGTCCACTTAGGATCTTAAAACTTGTTTCATAATCCAGCCTAAATTAAACTTTTAATTATACTTTGTTGAAGTTGTTCCTTGCATATTGTCTTACTATTTATTATCAATCAAGTCTAAGCTTTACTGGTGGTGAAAGACCTCAGGTGCCCTTTCGTTCATTATTTCAGGCAGGAATGGGCACCTGAGTAGAACCATTGACGATCCATAAGCTTGCTGGATACCTTCCTCACATTAAAGAATCCAAAGTCCCTGTCAGGATTTGAACCCACATTGGTGAGAGGCAAGTGGTTTGAACCCCTTGACCACGGATGCCACTTACAAAATAACATTTAATTATAGGAAGTACAATAGTAAATCTAAAATATCATACCTGATATTGGAATGGATTTGAAAATCTATCACTAATGGTGTGAGCAAAACATCGCAAGGCACGTAAAATGATGCTGAAATAAAATAAAGAGATAAGTCTAAAAATTAATACAAATTCAACCATACCTTTACAACATATCACCTCTAAACAAAAACCATACAACGGAAACCTGTCAAGTAAGATAAAAATATTTCCCATGAAAAATATTATAGTGCAATGTTACTTGCTTCTAAAAAGTTCCTGTCCAAAAAGACCACTTTGTTTCAATTTAATTTATAAATAGGTAAGAACGTTACAAAATATGATGAGACTATTAATATCTCTTTTTTACTGTTATACTCCTCTTATTATAAAACATTCATATAATTTTGTATAAAAAAATTGCTGAGTCATTAAGCATGACATTTCCCCACCCACCTGTTTTGTAACATGATCATTTCCATCCAGTCATGCTGGTAGACACTAGAAGTGATGAGGTTCTGGAACAACATCATTATTTCCATGAGAAAATCCTCGAGATCTGTCAACAGGGTGTAGCGACTGATGTAGCTCACATACTGGGCCTCGCTCATTTGACGTAAAATATTCAACAACACAGCCACACAGTCGCCCTATAGAAACATATATATTTTGTCAGATTAGTTCCCAAGTACTTATTATGAATATGCTAGGGCTAATCACCAAACCATATTTTACATGCATAATAGATTCTACAGGCAAGTTATAGGTCTATATAGTAAATCTTGTAGTTTTCAACTAAAGAAGTTAACATTAGTTGCAGGAGACATATAACTTGAATACATGACATATATAACTTGAATGCTAAGCAAGAAGAATTTTTTTCTATGCAAGGTATAATACATGTATATTAGGCCTATTTGTCACTATCAAACAATAAGCTACATTATTATCATTCATAAATTCATTGATTCAATTCATTCATCAATTTTCTAACATCATTTTTTTCCATTTAAACTCAAGTTTAAAATGTTGATAAAAGCTGAAACTCTGAGACAGTATTTACTTATTTTACTTTAATAACATCTAATTATAAGATCGTAAAATAAAATCAAAGTTACAAAACGATACTGAAAAGCAGAATTAAATATTGAATCACTTTAAAAACTTAATTCCTACAAAAAAACAACAAAAAACAATGCATAACAGAGATACTATTTAAAACACAACTGTTGCTCTAGTTACAATTATAGTGACCTTTCATACAAAATGTATCACCTTCAAACATATTACATAATCTAATTAAGAACAATGAGTACTGATTTCTGTTAATTTGTACACATGGTCTCTATTATCTTTAATATTTTCACATACAGCTTTTATATGAAAAGTCACCTTCAAATAATCAGAAGTAATAAAATAATAACTACAAAGAAATTTATATAATTCCATATTCATAAAATTTGCAAATTGAAATCTATATGCCAGCTTATGAGGAGATGCTATTTGATATTCTGTGAGGATAATACTAAATGATATTCTATGAGGGCGTTGCTATAATTGATATTCTATGAGGGCATTGCTATTTGATATTCTGTGAGGGCAATGCTAAATGATATTCTATGAGGGCATTGCTATATGATATCTAAGTGAAAGATGCTATTTGAACTCTATGGGAGACATTTACATTGTTAGCTTTGGATAAGGGTAAAAAGAATATCAATTAAATAAATACTAAGCTAAACTTATAATAAAAACAAAACATAAACAACTTGATCAACATCACATTTACCACATAGGTGCCAAACAATTCATCAATGTACTCTGACACAAGTGTGTACACACTAAAGCTGAATCACAACATGATTATAACATATCTGTGTATTTGCACACATGCACAAACATTCATCAACATAAACAACAGCTTTACATGTGCTATTTACTGAATACATACACTCAATTTCTTTGCTTTTCTTGTCTGTAAGAAGAATCACATTTCAAGATTTGTCAAATGTTCAATTCTTGTATCAGTTATTCTAATAAATGTGACTTCCATTATATTGAGCCCTATTGTCACAGTGTGAGAAAAATGTGAAATCTGGTGCTAGGACCCTTGGAATACACAACATGGCTCTACATACTGAGCTATCTGGCTGCTAACACTTCTTCTTCCTTATCTATACAATTATTATACTTAATATAGTACAAAACAAGAGCACCGCTAGGCGGAGCATTATATGCCCGAAGGTGATTTTTTTTTTAGTAAGGATGAAGCATTTGTAAGACATGGGAGTAAAATAAAGTATTACCTCTTTAAAATATAATCCTCCTTTGAAGTTTCAATATTGTGGTCCAAATGGAACTTTAAGTTATGCCCCAGAAACTGTTTTCAATTCTAAGGTAAAAGTGACCTTGACCTTTGACCTTGTGACCCCAAAATCACTAGGGGTCTTCTACCCAATATGGACAATCATACTATGAAGTTTAAACACAGTAGGCCAAATGATACTTAAGTTATGTTCCGAAAACTGTTTTCAGTTTTAAGGTAATAGTGACCTTGACCTTGTGACCCCAAAATCAATAGGGGTCTTCTACCAAATATGGACAATCATCCTATGAAGTTTGAATATTGTAGGCTAAATGGAACTTAAGTTATGCTTAAGAAACTGTTTTCAATTTCTAAGTAATAGTGACCTTGACCTTTGACCTTGTGACCCCAAAATCAATAGGGGTTTTCTACCCAATATGGACAATCATCCTATGAAGTTTGAACACTGTGGGCCAAATAGAACTTAAGTTATGCTCCAGAAACTGTTTTTCAATTTTAAGGTCATAGTGACCTTAACCTTTGACCTATGACCCCAAAATCAATAGGGGTCTTCTACCCAATATGGACAATCATCCTATGAAATTTGAACACTGTGGGCCAAATGGAACTTAAATTATGCTCCGGAAACAGTTTTCAGTTTTAAGGTCATAGTGACCTTGACCTTTGATTTTGTGACCCCAAAATCAATAGGGGTCTTCTACCCAATATGGACAATCATCCTATGAAGTTTGAACACTGTAAGCCAAATGGAACTTAAGTTATGCTCCGAAAACTGTTTTCAGTTTTAAGGTCATAGTGACCTTGACCTTTGACCTTATGACCCCAAAATCAATAGGGGTCTTCTACCCAAAATGGACAATCATCCTATGAAGTTTGAATATTGTGGGCCAAGGGGAACTTAGGTTATGCTCCGGAAACCAAATTGCTAACGGAGGACGGACGGACAGACGGACGGACGCCAGGGGGTATAACATAATATGTCCAAAATTCTTTCGGGCATATAAAAATGGGTCTAAACAATGATGTCATAGTAGAGACTGAGTAATTTACCAAGTATGCACAACAACAGAAGATGGAATTGAATGAAAAAAAGATATTTAAGCAAAATTATCTAATGGATAAACAATCGTTATAAAATGATAAAAGAATATAATTTACAATGTAAGTAAGAAAAAGCACTACACTGGTGTTAGTTGAATATTTTACTATTTTAGCAGCTCTTCTTGTAATCAATTTCTATTCTAACTACTACAGCTATATCTTGGTATACATGTGTTTATTCTTTTAGTTTAGAAGATGATTAACAATACTGACAGACTTTCTTGTACATGAAAATATGATTGACCAAACAGGATTTTTTTTAATTGCCTGGTACATAAATGACCTTGACCTATAGAACATCAGAATTTCAAATAATGTAAACCTGATTTTTCTTTACGCATAAGACACATTAATAAGTGTCTTTACTTGTTCTGATTTCCGTAACTTTAAATTGCTTTTACTTTGCTGTTGTGCGACAGGTCTAGCAATACTATAAAACCTGTTCGCTGAAGTCTCTTTATTCAATGACTCTGACCTTGATTGCATTCTTCCTTGAAAACACATATAATACTGACCTTTTCTGTATTTATACTGTAATGATACTGGCTTTGCCACGGTGCCAGATACATTTTACAAGACAGTAGACACGTGCAATGTTCCTTTTTACCCATATTTTTATTTATACATGTAGTTACATTAATCTTCCAAAAAGCCTACCTTTATGACACAAATGGCTTTGACCTCAACTACTCATTAAAGCTTAAAAAATTAAAAGGGAATTAAAGATATATATTGACTAGGACTGTTAATAATTTGAAAGTAAAAAAAGGTGACAAAATGTTATTTTCATTTTAGAACCTTCAATTTTAATACCATCTATAATCAACAATCATTTAAGACAAAATGGATTATATAACGGTAAAATGGGTTCAATGATTACTTATGGATATTGGCAAAAATAATACAGTAATTTTATCATGATTCTAGCAATGCTGTGTGCAGTGAGGGGCGTATTACATCAGACTCATTCATATAGCTAGTGGTGGTAACAACTTACCCCTGTCACAATTATCCTTAAACCTGCTGAATTTATAAAATGTCCTGCTTCTTTTTCTGGAACTGTCGATTATGAATTTTGGGGATGTCAAGATGAAAATTTAAAGGTAAGTCAGCCAACAGTATAGAGCCTGGTCAAACTGCACAGAAATCTGACCTGGCTCTAAACTGGTGGAAAAGGCATATCACTTCCTGTTCTATCATGGTAAGTGTTTACTGTACATCTATACAGTTTTATCAGACACAGGACTATTGTCTGTTACATACACACAATAATTTTGGCCATTAAATGTTTGTTTTTGTTATCTCTGAGATATGAATATTCATATAACCCCATCCAAACCCCACCCCCACCCACCTTTTCTGCACCCCCACCTCCCATTTGCCCTATCAGCAACCCCCACTGCACATTTGATTTATAAGGTTATAACAGAGCAGGTCACCTTTATTTCTACACAATCCTCAAATTCCGCCATGTTCTCCTTTAAATAATGTATAAAAGGTTTTGAAAGAAAGATATAGCATTATTTGTTCCTGTTGTACTAAATATGTCTTTTAAATATAAACTCAGAATTATTCACCTCCATTGTTATTATAAAGAATCTGCAATGGCTCTTTTAAATAATTAACATGATCTTTGTAGATAAAGTACCAGTTTAATATTTTTTCTTTAAACAAAACATAATTTCATAGTCTTTTTCATATGACATAAAAATAAAGATGTTCTCTGAATAATGAAGAGGTTCCTGAAACAAAATTGTTACTTAAACACAGAAGTATTTTAAGCTATATTTTGATGTCTGAAGCTTTGTTTTTAGATGTAAAATCATACCTAAGTACCTAAATCATACTGAAGGCCCTACATTGGAAAAAAAGATGATTATAAATTTCTGACGACCGCATAGGAGAAACTTCATCATTATATCTTACACACAACAGAAGCTAAATATTTTATAAGGGAATATTACTTCACCTTTTCTAAGTTATTCATATATGTTAATTCAAAGTGAAAACATTTTGTTAAAACTCTCTCTAAATATGACCTGTTAACAACATAAATGTTTGTTTTTGAAATTTCTACATAATATATTGGCAGTAACAGCTGTACATAATTTAATAAGAAGACTTCCTTTGAAAAGCAGAGTTAACTTATAATAGTATGTTTTTAAGTTTTTATAAGTTTTTTTTCTAGTAAATAATTTAATCTTCAATACTTTAGCACATTTTATGATATTGATGTTAACACCAAGAGAAGAACAAGGTAAGTTACCATTTTAAAAACGTTTAGCAGAGAAAGTTGTAAAAGTTGAAGAAAAGATGATAATGATGCATGTTATAACTAATGGATACTTCAATGGTTACCATATTGTTCTCCTTTTGCCACTTATGATAAATTTTGCCACATTTGGAAAACAGAATTAATATCATTAAAAAGCATTTGCCATGACCCACTATTCCCTTAACAACTTAAGTTTAGCTTTAACCTGCTGATTTTATGTTATGGACTTGCCTTCCTTTGAATTTGGAACAGTCCATTCAAAGTGTAAGGGATTGAGTTAACAAAATGCAAAAATTGGACTACTAACAGTATTACATACAGCCTGATCAGACTCCGTGCAATTTTAAATTCTACAGGATAAGGATTAAGTTTCCATTAGTTATCTCATTCCATAAAAAGACAGAATACTCTTACAATTTGATAAGGCTTTAACAATGCAAAAAGATTGGGAAGTCTGAGAATCAGAGGAAAAGTCAAAATTCTCACATAGCATGTTTTTAAATTCAGATGAGGAAGGAAAAAAAATCACATCTTTACAATACTTAAGTTCAAAGGTGTGTAATACATATTTCTTAGGTATAATATATGACATTAAAGACCAAATTGGTTTGTTTACATGTGTCACATAATAATAATAATGAATAATTAATGTCAGAAATTACAAAAGTCAATTAATGGTTTTCTATTTATGAATGTAAAGTTGGAGAGAAATCTCTTTTAAATACTTTTCCATCAGTGAATTGCAAAAAAATATCCATGACAGTTGATAGTTAACAAAACAATCTTTAAACTGACCAATCAGCTTCATGATTTCTGAAAGCTTTGGTAGTATATCTTTTAGATTTTATTTAAAATTACTAACTTTGCTTAATTCCCTTTCCAATATTGTAAGAAATTCACCTAAAAATTCAGCTTTATAATTAATAAGTGAAAAAACAAAAACACTGTTTATGAAATCAAAGCAGTAATTAAGCAAGGTAACTTACAGCATGTGTTTTGATTGTAGTTTGTATCACAGTCCGTAAAATAATCTCCATAATTGTACCTACATCATTCTCATGGTATAACTGAAATAAAATGCATATTTGTTACTGTATAATTGAAATATACCACATATTTGTCATGGTTTAACTGAAATATAACACATATTTGTTATGTTATAACTGAAATATATCACATAATTGTCATGGTTTTAATGAAATATAACACATATTTGTCATGGTATAATTAAAATATAATAGAGAAAAACTGAATCCGTAAGAACACCCAAAAATGTAAAATTGAAAATGTTGCAGGCTCAGTTTGATTATGCCTGTCAATGTATCTTAAGTCCATTAAATAATCCCTCACCACAATTTAAACACTTCAAAGGTTATTGCATTTAAGTGTTTGAAGAAGTTATCCAACACTCTTTAGTGGTTCAATTTACTTGCATTTTCTTCATAGAAGGGTGCATGTAGACATCCTTTCCTAGAAACGCTAGACAATCAACATAAGGCCTTAACAATGTCATTATAACTTTACACCCAACCATGAAACAAAATCAGTGAGAAAAGAGTTGAAATCAATGTCAATGTTATGTCTTGTTAATTAATATTTCCTGTATCTCAAGCATTTCCCATTGACAGATAAATTACACATTTGAATAAGAAGAAACACCCTAAATGGTAAAAGGAAAATTATCATTGCCATGGTTACAAATTATTCAACAATTTACAAGAGAACAACAGCTACCCTAAATTTGTAACATGAAGATACATACTGGTTTACTTGGGTTAAACAAATGGTCCATTATACTGCTCAGCACTTTAATACAAGCAGACATTTCATCCTGAGCTTCCATCATATCACGTATTTGGCAAAGCATCATGGGAAGCAGAACTTCCCTGCATTCTCTTTTAGAAAACAGCTCTGTCTGCACAAGATCTTCGAAGAACTTGATCTTCTGAATCTTAAGGCGACTCTTTGGCACATGGTTCAAGAACTCCACAAACAATTGACTGTAAGGTTAAAATGCACAAATCTGATGATAACACATTCTTGAAGAATACTATTCAATAATTATCTATTTCATTCTTAAAGGCACATTATGCTTCAGAAACAAATATTTTTTTCTTCTTTACAAAAGGCAAACATTAGTTTTATAACATTGAAATAATAGTTTTAGAGCTAAGAGCATGTTAGATGCTTATTACCTGAAGAAAAATGTGCCAAATGTAAAATTATTTGTTATAAAAATAGCAAAATGTAAACAAAGTATTATTTTGACTTCCATACAAAATATTAAGTCACTATAACTATACTTATTTCCAAAGGGTAACAGAATCAAAGTATGGTTGAAAAACTTGCCAATGAGGTTTTTTTTAAAACTGTACAGGACACCAAAGATAACAAGCAATTATCGTAGTATTGCAAGCAATCCAGAAGTCCCCTACTGGTTAGAACCCCAGCAACATTCTGAAGGGCCATTGGCCATTCACTTATGTTTCTATTTTAAGTAAATTTGTTGAAAAAGTTCTTTAAAAGTGATCACAGGAAACAATTTTTATGTACAGACAGACGGACTGAAGGACACTCTACAGTTATTTTTTAAACATCCCTGTTATCAAAATATAACATTTTTAAAAGCAATTTTTTTTAAAAAGGAGATAACTCTTGAAATAAAGATGCAAGATGTCATACGTGATGTGAGTGTAACAAAGAACAATTAGTAACGAAGGTATGAATAATGAATGTTTATTCTGAATTTGAAGTAAATGAAAGTTAAAAGAACAAATAGGAAAAATTAAAAGTTTAAGGAGGAGATTATTCTGGAAATATGGATGCTAGATTTATAAACCTTGTCATAATTATTATTATGATGTGGGAGTTTGAAGAAAATCCTATCATGATTGAAGAAGTTGGAGTAAAAATTACCAATTTCTCAAAAAAGTACAAAAAGGGGCATAATTCTGGAAATAGTCTTGGGAGGTAATTCTGATAAATTTTGTCCTAGAGTTGTAAACATTGTCACATATGATGTGGTTGATAACTAGCAACTTATATTTAAAGTTTGAAGAAAATACCTTAAGAAATAAAGAACTTATAGTGAAAAAACTTAAAAACTAGAATAAGAAATCTTGAAATTCAGTCTATTTGTTGCCAGAGCAACCAGAATTTTCAACATAGGAAGATAAGAAAAGGATGTTCATAATTTCCATACTGCCATCTACCCATATGTCAAGTTTCATAAAAAATATTTTCAGTACTTTTTGTGTTATCGCAGGATCCAGGTTATGTGTAAAATTTGCCATATTTTCAGTCTATTTGTTGCCATAGCAACCAGAATTTTCAGCATAGGAAAAAAAGAAAAAGACGTGCATAATCTACATACTGCCATCTATCCATATATTAAGTTTCATTAAAATATTTTCAGTACTTTTTGTGTTATCGCGGGATCCAGGTTATGTGTAAAATTTGCCATATTTACAGTCTATTTGTTGCCATAGCAACCAGAATTTTCAACATAGGAAGAAAAAAAAAGACGTGCATAATCTCCATACTGCCATCTATCCATATATCAAGTTTCATTAAAATATTTTCAGTACTTTTTGCATTATCGCGGGATCCAGTTTTGTGCACGGACAGACTGACGGACAGACAGACGGACGTACCAAAATTTGATGTTTATGAGGCAAATTAGCTCATAAACACCACCTGAACCAATGTCCGACGGACTGACGGACGGACGGACAGACGGACGGAGGGTAAACCTAAAGTCCCCTCCGGTAAACCGGACGGACTGACGGAAGTTCTCACAGGACAGTAATTATGTGGCTACTCTATTGTTCTCTCTATTGTTCTTTTTAGCCACACAAAAGAAAATAGCCACATAAAAGCATTACGGAATGAATGACATCAAAGAGAAAGAACAGTTACCTATTGTCCCTCTAGCCACATAATTACTGTCCTGTGAGTGCGGACAGACAGACGGACGGACGGACGGAGGGTAAACCTAAAGTCCCCTCCGGTAAACCGGTAGGGGACTAAAAAGCTTTTGATAAATAAAAGTAAAAGCATTTCTGGGGCATAATGGGTGTTTAAGACAAAGTAACAACACAGGTAAAATAAAATATAAGCGTGTATAGATCTACATTTAATCTTTTGAATGATTTTTCTTTTTAAAATTGTCACAACAATTTCTTAATGTAAATAAATAATAATAACAATTTCAAAATCATGAAATTAATCTTTTTCTTTTACAATAAATTACCTAAGTTCCACGGCATTGAAGACTTTGAGTATATCTGAAATAGTTGCTGGCATGTTTCGTAAGGCATATCCCTGAGCTCTGACTGTCCTGTCTGAGGTATAAAGCATCATGCCACCTATGGACTGTATCAACTGTTTTAACATGATCTCAAACTGCTGCTTCCCACGATTCTCATTCAACCTATCATATATATAATATACAAATGAGCCGCGTCACGACAAAACCATCATAATGGGTTTGCGACCAGCATGGATCCAGACCAGCCTGCGCATCCGCGCAGTCTGATCAGGATCCATGCTGTTCGCTATCAGTTTCTCTATTTGTTATAGGGTCTGTAAGCGAACAGCATGGATCCTGATCAGACTGCGCGGATGCACAGGCTGGTCTGGATCCATGCTGGTCGCAAACCCATTATGTTGGTTTTGTCGTGACACGGCTCAAATGTATTAACATGTGGTTTATTTTTATATTAACATTTGATATTTTCAACATCATCAATTAGGGAGTGGTCATCTGTAATATGCCATAACATTCATAACAAGTTATCACATGTGACATATAGAGGATATTGAATGAGTGTAGGTTTAATTCTAAATTTATTGAACCAGTTGAATAATATCATATTATGCAAGCATCTGGCGAGCATAATACCGTTTTATTCAACAAGTTCAATAAATTTAGTATTGAATCTACATGAATATAATATTCTATGTATCACAAATCGAAAATGATAGCAATTAACAGATAACTAGAACTCCGCGAGTCGGATGTGTCGCCTTGTGAACAATGTAGTTTAGGGGAAATGGCCAGGACAAAAATGAAATATGAAAAATAACAAAGGGCAATAACTAAAAAAATAATACTTGCAGAGCAGCAGTTTCTGTACACTGCACTTCTTATCAAATTCTATGATGTTTCAAGTCCATAGCTTTCATACTTGAGGAGAAATGACCAGGACAAAAATAAAGTAAGAAAATCAACAAAGGGCAATAACTCAAAAATAAGAAATGCAGAGTATCAGTTCTTATGCACTGCACTTCTTTTTAATGAGATCTATCATCCTATGAAGTTTCAAGTCCATAACTTTTATACTTTCGGAGAAATGGCCTGGACAAAAATTAAGTATGAAAATTAACAAAGGGCCATAACTCAAAAATTAAGAAATGCAGAGTACAGATTCTTGTGCACTGCACTTCTTAATAATGAGATCTATCATCCTATGAAGTTTCAAGTCCATAGCTTTTATACTTAAGGAGAAATGGCCCGGACAAATTTAAAGTATGAAAATAAACAATGGGCAATAACTCAAAAAATAAAAAATGCAGAGTACCAGTTCTTGTGCACTGCACTTCTTCTTAATGAGACCTATGATCCTATGAAGTTTCAAGTCCATGGCTTTTATACATTAGGAGAAATGGCCCAGACAAAAATAAAGTATGAAAATTAACAAAGGGCAATAACTCAAAAATTAGGAAGTGCAGAGTACTGGTTCTTGTGCACTGCATTTCCTCTTAATGAGATCTATCATCCTATGAAGTTTCAAGTCCATAGCTTTTTTAGTTGAAGAGAAATGGCCCGGACAAAATTAAAGTATAAAAATTAAAAAAGGGCAATAACTCCAAAAATAAGAACTGCAGAGTACCGGTCTTTGTGCACTGCACTTCCGGTTATTGAAAGAAGCATGCATACCAAGTTTGAAGTCAATCAGACTTATAGTGACTGAGTTATGCTCCGGACAAGCTTTAGGGGACGCCGACAACGACGCCGACACCGCCGCCGACACCGCCGACAAAAGTAACCCCTATATGTCACCTTTTCAAGGCGACACAAAAACAGCAATTTTTCGTTTGCGTGCCTAAAGCGTATTGTTAACATTAGAGCGCTTTAATGCTTTGTTTGCACATTCCTGAGCCGTGGTTTAAATGATAAAATATACAAATGTATTTATAGTCATTTGTCACATTCGGTTATTTTTATATCAACATATACTTTCAGCAACATCTATCATATGTGACTATTTATGTAAACATATAATACTTACAAGGTCATCTGTCACATGTGGATATTTTACATGAATAATTAATAATTTCAAGGTCATCTGTAACAGTAATTCTAAAATTTTAGGGTCATCTGTCACAAGCTTTTATTCTTTATACAGTTCACTTTATGATATGACACCTATAGTGGTACTGTGATACAGCAGACCTTTCAAGCAGCCCAGTTAATCACATTATTAAATTCTATTCTAGTTTAACAGATCATGGTATATGTAGGATGATAAACTCCTAATAAACTTATCATAATATAACTCCAGGCTCTACTTACATTGCAAAGAGTTCCCTTGAGCGAATGATGAATTTAAATATGTACTCTAGAGATTTCATGGCCTGTCTGAAGGAAGGCTCGTGATCAGTGTCTTCATTGGCATTGTCCACATACTCCTTCAATATGCTCATCAACTTGCTGAAATAACATCAGAATGAATGGGGTTAGTGGTCACTTTTAAAAAGACTTACTTCAGAACTTAGAATATTTTTGGTTTACTCTTCTTTTTCCAGAATACAAACAAGCCTTTACAGAATTAAAAAGCCTATTAATAATCTGTTGATGACATATTTGCATAACTTACTAACCCATAACTTGCTGCAACAGAAAATTTAAGTTTCTGCCACCAATATGGAGCCAGGTCAGCCAGCACTCACAGGCACATCTGTGCAGTCTGACCAGGCTCCATACACTATTGGCAGCATAGTTCTTTTTCAAAACAGCGTATATCAATTATACAAATTCTGCAGGTTAAAGGCCCTATATGACTCAGAAATGGTTTACTTTTTTGTTCTCAAAAGCTTTTTATTTTTGGTGTCCTGTTATAGCCTTCAAAAAGATACTCATTAACCAATTGCCTGAACCATCTTTTGCTTCTGTTGCTTTCTGACAATTAGTACAATTATAGTAATTAAGTAATTTGTATGGAGGTCAAAATACTACTTTCTTTACAATTTGCTACTATTCTGACAAATAATTTTACTTTAAGTTCTACTTTCTTCAAGTATAAGTATCAAACATGTACGTAAACCATTATTTAAATGTTATCAAACTCATGTTTTGTTTTTTCTAAAGAAGAGCAAATTTATTCATTTCTGAGGCATAATGCACCTTTAAGAGCTCATTAATGGTCATTATCTTAATCACAATTCTTAAAGGGTAGTGTTAATCTATATGTCAATTTTCTAAGTTTGTAAACTACTTACTTATATGCTGTTGTTATACTGAAGGAGTTTATATACGCATCTAATATTGGTCTGAACTGATAATATCTACTGTCTGCAACCAGTCCTATGATATAAACCTGTAAATTATAGGATAAAACTGTTAAATAACTACCCTGTTAATCTGATATCCAAGTAATAATAAAGCTACATCTGTCATCTTCAAAATGAATCTTAGTAAAACCCATGGTAGAGATTGAACCCACAACCTCCTGCAAACAAGCTGCACATACAGGTGCCCTGTGCAACGGGGACCTCCTGAGTTCAGTGAATGTTACTGTCTCTGGTTGCTTTTTACGAGAGATTATCAAAACTTTTATATTTGTCAATCTTTTTTAAACATTCATAGTCTGAGTACCATGTTTACGTACTGTCCGGTCAAAAGGTATGTTACATAGTTTATTCATTTCGTACTTGCAAGGGAGGTAAAATTTAATTTCATCCAGGTTCTTGTCTCGCTGTCTACTGAGCAGAAAAACTATCTCTGGCTGATATGTGTTATTCTCATTATCAAATACTAACACATTATAAACATTTTTCAACAAAATCATGCATAAATTTAACTTACGAGGGCATCAAAGACCAGATTGTCATACAGGTCAGATACCGTGTTCTGCATCAAGATGTAGAATAACGAGTCCAACAAATCTTGTAAAAACTGTAATAACAAGACATCTATGAGATAGATAAAAATCTACGAGATCATATGAGAAAATATTGTAAATTCTAAAATAATGTCCAAAGAAATAAGATAATATAAGATTTAAATATTACTATGATTGGTAATAAACATTAGAGCTGTTGATACTTCTATATGTTCATAAACTTATAACTGTAAAACAATCATTCACAATGTATTTATTTATAACAACAATTATTGATAAAAGATATTTATGCATAAATATTAACAATGTATACCATAAGTACAAAATGTTCATTACAGATAATGCCATGACAAGTTTAACAATTTTATTGCATTCCATACAAATTACATAAAAACACATACATGTCATGTAGTTTATTTCTTTTCTATGACACATACAAAACTATGATAACTGAAATCTTTATAATAACAAGTCAAAGAGTTTCATTGATAATACATATATCCTGCACCTTAGTGCAATAATGTTATAAGTGCTTCTAAATCTAATAGCAGTTAATCAGTTATTGCACTAAGGTGACGAATTATTATAAGAATTTAACTCCATGCATTTTAAATCTATGATAAGTACAAATCTATATTTGACTACACTAAATAAAGCCCTTAGAAATAACAAGAATAATAATTTGACTGTTCAACACAAGCTATGAAATTGTTAGTGTTTATCATATATGATATAGAGTTCATTATGAGGGAATTGATTGTGTCCAATAAAGGTTTATATTATAACATAATATGTATCTGGCTGTGTTCTATACATTATCAAGCTATTAAATTGACTATGTCATTACAGACTATGTAACTAATCATGTTTATTACAGGTTATATAACTGTGAATACCGGGATAGGCTTTGACAATCCTTAGCCGAAGTAAGAAGATAATTCTTGGAAAAATGAAGAACATATAATAAACCAAGACAACTTACTTACAAATAATTAAGAAGATTTATTCATAGAAAAAAAATATGTTAAAATGTGTATCAGTCAGATGTGAACAGAGAGTCTTAAACTAGTTTTAGTAAAAAAAGATGATGAATATTTGTACCAAATTTATAATAAACCTTTCATGGAATGATAATGCTATGATTTAAAACCAGATTTTGAAAGACTGAGATACAGTGGGATTATTGTATGCCCCTAAATGGGGGCTTAAAAAAGTGCTCGTCAGTAGAGCATAAAAAGATGTATAGTAATATTGTTCACAATTTAATAAAGAAAGAGAAAAGGACAAGAATCACATGCAATTATCTACCATTTAATTTAAACAATACACCCGCCATCACCAAATACATGTATGCATGAAAATAAAAATTTAGGAAAGTTGCGGTCATTCATTTCACAAAGATTGTGTTGTTTCAAGTTTCCGGGCTTCCATTGATCCAGCTGACTTGAATATAGATTACAGAAAAAAGTCCAATCCTTAGTATATTAACTATTACATATATTTTGTTACAAGTCCCCTGTATTAATATAAAATAGTAACAATACTTTTTTGGAATAATCATTCTTTTCAATATTTTGGAGCAAAATATTTTTAATCAATTTAAGTGATAGGGGGATTACAGTATTAGGAGTACATCAATACCCTCCTAAATACTTTGCTAAACAATGCACAAAAAATGCACTGTCTTTCATAAAATTTTGCACAAAAAATACCCACACCAAACCAACAAACAGTTTGCAACATACAATAAATAGAAAGTAGTTGCAGAGGAGTTAGATTATAAAGAGTTATGTTTTTAAGCCATTAAAAAAGAATTTAAAAAGTCAATAAATTCACAACAAAAGATAAAATAAACATAAATGAAAACAAATTAACCAAACATGCCAATGAAATAAGATTTAATAAAAAAAAAGCATGTTTAATATAAAAAAGCATGTTATGTTGTGTGAAAAAATCATATAAATGTAATATTAGTGGTGCTACATAAAACAACACACATGTCTACCTTAACAATTTCTTCACCGTCTACACGCATTAAACAAGTCAGATGTTTCTTTAGTGATGCCGTATCATTCTCATTTAGAATCTTTTGCCATTTAAGACAGCCTAGCAGGTCAACTGTACAGAAGAAAATTCATCATATCAGCATATCATAGTACTAGGCATGCTCGTACAAACCATTATCAAATCAAAACTTTGACCATACAACCCCCCTCCCCACCCCCACAACACACCCCGGTTTTCTGACACAATTTGCCATTAAAAAATGTACATAAGTTTTTATGTATATTTTGTAACTCAAGACTTTTTAAATACTTACCTGTATATTATTTTAATTTTTTAAACTATATTCTAAGGTAGCTAATTTTAGTTTCAAAAATTTTGATAGCATGGACATTTTGTCCAAGAATAACATTCAGAATCAGGTAAAAAACAAGAACGAGTTTGTTAAACACAAATGCCCCCGGCTCAGATTCTTGTCAGTAGCAATACTTCAAAAAATGTTTACCCATTCACTCAGTTATGGACAGAAAAATCGCCAAAAAATTGTAAACACAAGTTTTATAACTTGACAAAGTCATGGCATTTTGTAATTGTGAAAAATATAAGTTGCCAAGTCATTGCTCTGACTTGTGAAGTTGAAAAATATTTAACTTCATGCAAGTTATCTTCCTACCAAATATGAAATACATCTGTCATTAAATAAAGGCTGTATGGGCAAAAGTGTAAAAATCTATTTTGAGCACTGGTGACCTTGACCTACTGATCCCTACCCCAATCAAAAGGATGAATACAATGCAAGTTATCTTCCTACCAAATATAAAATATATCTGTCACTTAATAAAGGCTGTATGAGCAAATGTGTAAAAATCTATTTTAGCACTGGTGACCTTGACCCAACTGACCACTAACTCCATCAAAGTTTATGTTTCTATCAATTATAAATAATATCTGTCTATAGAATAAGGTCAATACACCTGTAAAAATGTAAAAATCTATTTTTAACATTGGTGACCTTGACATTGGTAACATTGACCTTGACCCAAATGACCCCATACTACACCCAAAGAAGGAGGTGTTTGTATTAAACTAAGACATCAACTAAAAAATAAAGGCTGTATGAGCAAAAAGGTTTATATTTATTTTTTAAACCAGTGACCTTGACCTTGACCCTAGAGACCGCTTACTCCAAAAAAAATTGGAGGACCATCAAAGGTATCCACCTACTAAATATGAAAGATATCAGTAAAGAAATTAAGCAATTAGGAGAAATTTAAGATAAATCCAACTTGCCGAAATAGGTTAACCAGACAAGGCCCTATTTTCAAAGTGAAAAAAGGGAAATAACTGGGAAATATGGATGACACAGTTATATAACTTGGCAATATCATGTGCTTTGTATTGATAAGTAAGTGTGGAAATTATAAAGCCATTAGTAAAGATAGCACTTAAGATATTTCCAACTTGCCGTTTTAGGTTAACCATTATTCATTTTCTAAGTGCTGAAAAGGGCAATAACTTGGTAAATATGAAAGCCAGAGTTATGAAACTTGCCCAGATCATGTACTTTGTATTGATTAGTAAGTGTGTAAACTTAGAAGCCATTGGTACAGGTAGAACTTAAGAAAAATCCAACTTGCCGTTCTAGGTTAACCTCGTACGGACAGACGGACGGACGGTTCAATTACTATATGCCCGGGGGCATAAAAAAGCCACCCTTTAAACTCAGAACGCAAACATTTTTGGTTTTAAAATATAGATGAATGATGTTTATATATATTTATCATTCAAAACTGAAGTCAATGTAAAGATTGGCTGGTCAAAGTAAAGATTGGCTAATGGTTTCCAGACTCAATGTAGCAGTGCCTGCCATAGAGTAAGAGTTTTAATGCAATAAGGCTTGATCATTTATTTTTCTGCTTTTTCAAAAGTACAATTTCCAATCAAACCAACATCTGAAACTTTTCCTATAAAATACATTATTTCCAAAATGATAAATGCTTTGTCGTAAAACATTTATAGACAGACACAACAAAATACATTAGTAAATAGCAGAGGTAATACAATATCAATTTGAAAATTAACAACATTTAATTCTTATTTCAATTTCTATTTTATAAACAGACGATAAATCTTGAGCCATATTGCAAGAAAACTTCAAGCAAAGGGATGGTTTTCAGACGACATACACATATTTGTTATCTGAAAACTACATACACATATTTGTTATACATGCCAGTAGGGTAGTCAGACTGGTGTATCATGCAAGCAGAGTTATGTACCTTGACGATTTCCTCGCCGTCCACACGCATCAACTGTTCAAGATGTTTTTTCAGTTGTGTTTGATCATTCACAACTTCCTGCCATCTCAACAAACCCAGTAAATCAACTGCACCAAAAACATAAAATTAATTGGCAAAAAAAAATTTAAAAACTAGAAATGTGTCATCATGCCACGGATGCCCCCGCATGCAGCCAAAATTTCAGATGTTATAATATTTAGTTCCAAATTTGTTTGCACAAATTATTGTTTTCATTTTAAGTTCAAAGCCCTTAAAACTTTTCAATGTTAACACAAACCATTTTCATACAATGTTCAAGGAACTGAAATTATTCAGTCTTAACCTTTTGAAAATAGCATATTTCATATTTGTTGCCAAAATAATGGCTACATACATTTCCACAAAAGTATGAGTGCTGAAACTGAAAGTTCAAAATTTTTCCAATATTCAAGAAAGATAAGTTTGTCCAAAATCATTGAACCACAACCAAATTCAAACTTAAACTGCTTATTCCTAAGATGTATCTATATTATTTTCAAAGTGAAAGGGACATAACTCTGCCAAAAAATCATCGAACCATGACCAAATTCCAACTTGACCTGCCCATTCCTTTGACATATCCATATGTCAAATTTGAGTTGAATATGTAACACTGTTGGGTAGATAATGAACAGAAACTGTAAATTTCATATTATTTTCAAAGTAAAAGGGGCATTACTCTGCCAAAAATCATTGAACCATGACCAAATTCGAACTTGGCCTGGGCATTCCAAAAACATATCCATATGTCAAATTTGAGTTGAATGTGTTGTACTGTTGGGGAGATAATAAACAGAAACTGAAAATTTCATATTATTTTCAAAGTAAAAGGAGCATAACTCTGCCAAAAATCATCGAACCATGACCAAATTCAAACATGCCCTGTATTTTCTCATGACATATCCATATGTCAAATTTGAGTTGAATGTGTTGTACCGTTGGGGAGATAATGAACGGAAACTGAAAATTTCATATTATTTTCAAAGTAAAAGGGGCATAACTCTGCCAAAAATCATCGAACCATGACCAAATTCAAACTTGACCTGTATTTTCTCAATTTGAGTTGAATGTGTTGTACGGTTGGGGAGATAATGAACGGAAACTGAAAATTTCATATTATTTTCAAAGTAAAAGGGGCATAACTCTGCCAAAAATAGTCGAACCATGACCAAATTCGAACTTGACCTGTATTTTCTCATGACATATCCATATGTCAAATTTGAGTTGAATATGTGCAACCGTTACTAAGATAATGAACGGAAACTGATGATGACGGAATGACGGAATGACGGAAGGATGGAACAGGGTAACACTATATAAAAATAATAATAATAATAAAAATACGTAAAATCTATTGTGCCTCTGCGTAACATTATGTTGTGTTTCTATGTATATGTAAGTTGTTTCCCCCCTTTCAGGTCAACAATATTTATGTTATAAAAAAATGATCTCATTTTTTCTCTCTGAATAATGAGCTTCAAAATTTATAATTTTTACTGACTGTATAGTGAACAGTGCAGACCATCATCAGATGGTAAAATTGTGTCACAAAGGTAAACTAGAAATGTGTCCATAGGACACGGGTGCCCCCACCGCGCCACTGTTCTGTCAATCTTTTTACTAAGTCAAGGGTAATATCTCTACAAATACTGGATAAATCCACAAGCGAAAACCCAGGTGCAAATCTAAATATGCTGAGCAACCTACCCATAAAGTTTAATGACTATATCCAGGGCTCGAATTTAACTTTTTTGGCCACTAGCAATTTTTTGCTAGTGGACAAATTTTTAACTAGCAAAAACTGAATTCAACTAGCACTTTTTACGACAATGATTTTTTAATTGCAAAATTGTTTAAAATTGTAATTTATTTGGACGAGTTCGAACTGCCCGGGGTACGAATCAGCAACGTAACTTTCTACTCAAAAACTTGATTTAGGGGACAGGGAGTCTTATCAAATGTCAATCTACAAATAATAATGCAATATTGTGCCATACCGACGATGTCTGGTCTGGATTATGTGCACAACAATCGGCGCAAAATATTTTGGCAACATTTCCATCGTCATCGAGTTAGTACTTAAGAAGTACTTAAGACTGACGTGCAGTTCTTTCTCCCAATTTTTAACCGTTTTAACTGAAGGTCTGGTTGTCTTTCTTTTGATAGACTGTGAATCATCTTCTGTACTCAGAGTATTGATATCGGAAGACACATTTGCTTCAGTAAGTGGGAAGAAGTTCGTTATTTTTCGTTTAGACATTTTATTCCGATCACGCTTGATTTACATGGACAAAATGACATTTGGACTGGTTTAAATTTGTGTACTTTTTTAAGCGAGGTTAAGATATAGAAAATGTAAACCAGACAGCTAGTGCGCGCATAGTTTATAACTCGGCTACCTGCGAATATTACGCCCCATTTATATTTCGGATTTTCCTGACGAGCGTATTCTGTTTTTTCTTCAACTCGCAAAAAATTGCGAGTAGTCATAAATCTAACTCGCAAAATCATTTTTCAACTAGCATTTTGCGAGTTTGCGAGTGTTAAATTCGAGCCCTGTATATCAAATCCTTTTTGAGTAACTTGCGACACAAGTTGAAAATTGCAAAAATTTTCTAAGTGAAGGGCAATAACTCTAAAAATACTTAATAAATCCAGACGAAAATACCTGGTGCATAACTGCACATGCTGATCAATATTCCTGTAAAGTTACATGACTCTAGATAGGTCACATACTTTTTGAGTTACGTGCGACACATGTTGAAAATTGCAAAATTTTACTAAGTGAAGGGCAATAACTCTGAAAATACTAAAAATATCCAGAAGAAAATACCCAGGTGCACAACTACACATGCTGATCAACATTCCTGTAAAGTTTCATGACTCTAGGTCAATTACTTTTTGAGTTAACTGCGACACAAGTTGAAAATTGCAAAATTTTACTAAGTCAAGGGCAATAACTCTGAAAATACTAAAAATATCCAGACGAAAATACCCAGGTGCACAACAACACATGCTGATCAACATTCCTGTAAAGTTTCATGACTCTAGGTCAATTACTTTTTGAGTTACATGTGACACAAGTTGAAAATTGCAAAATTTTACTTAGTCAAGGGCAATAACTCTGAAAATACTAAAAATATCCAGACGAAAATACCCAGGTGCACAACTACACATGCTGATCAACATTCCTGTAAAGTTTCATGACTCTAGGTCAAATACTTTTTGAGTTACATGCGACACAAGTTGAAAATTGCAAAATTTTACTAAGTCAAGGGCAATAACTCTGAAAATACTAAAAATATCCAGACAAAAATACCAAGGTGCACAACTACACATGCTGATCAACATTCCTGTAAAGTTTCATGACTCTAGGTCAAATACTTTTTGAGTTACATGCGACACAAGTTGAAAATTGCAAAATTTTACTAAGTCAAGGGCAATAACTCTGAAAATACTAAAAATATCCAGACGAAAATACCCAGGTGCACAAATACACATGCTGATCAACATTCCTGTAAAGTTTCATGACTCTAGGTAAAATACTTTTTGAGTTACGTGCGACACAAAAGTGAACGGACGGACGAAAAAGGACGGACGGACAGACGGACGGACAAGGGTAAATCTAAATGCCCGCCACTAACGTGGGGGCACAAAAATGTTACCCCCAGGAGACTAAAACAATGAAATACCTATCTCCAAACTAAAGTAGTTGCAAATGTATGCAAGTAAATCAGGCAGAATAGTGATAACTATGTCTAATCTGTAAATAAAGTTGTGAAATATCTTTCGCTGTTGGATACCGTTTTGTCGTGTTATTTCATAGAGGCACAGGATCGAACACTGGTAAAATAATCTACCTTACTAAAGCCTAAAGCTACATCAATAGCTTTTTTTCGACTTTTTTTTAAGAATTAAAAAATGTTTTTTTGTTTTTTTTTGGAAATGAACAACTTACCGTTATGGGTTAATTTTGTAGAACACACATAGGTGGAAACTTTAAAACTGTCTTTATAACTGAGAGAATATGGTCCACAGAAGAGTGGAATTTTAGGAAGACGTGAATGTGTACCAGACCCACTAGGTCCGTAGTGTCCTGATCCAGCTATATTGCTAGCTTCCAGCTCCTTCAAGGTCGACGGAAGGTCAAGGTATGCTTGATGCATCTTATCTTCCTTCTTATTATCAATCTATAAATAGAAAACAGAAAGTAAACTAAGATCTAATAAAAAGTATAGAAATATAGTATAAATTCTAAACATCTGTAATTCTCTAATAACAAGTATGTCTGTTTGTTTGTTTGGTTCTACGGCGCACAAACACAATATAGGTCATGCTGCGCTGAAACAGAAAACATGATTTTTGCTAACCTCCCGTATAACAAACTTCAAAGCAACACCAGGGGTCAAAACCACCTCATCTGCTGGAACTATCAGATGCAAAAACAAGAGGGCCATGATGGCCCTGAGGTCGCTCACCTGTATATAGGCCCCCCACCCCCGTGCCAATTTTTACCCAAGGGCTTTTATTTGTTTATTTGAACAGACTTGGTAGACACCCATAAGAAGATGTTTCATGCTAAACATCTAAGTTCTAGCTCATTGGCTTTTTTAAAAGAAGATTTTTAAAGTTTTTACTATACACATATAGTTAAAAACAATGTCACCCCTGGGGCAGGGCCAGTTTTGACCCCCGGGTGTTTATTTGAACAAACTTTGTAGATATTTACTAAAAGATGTTTCATGCTTAATATCTAAACTCTAGCTATTTGGGTTTTTCCAAAGAAGATTTTTAAGTTTTTGCTATACACATATAAGGAAAATCAATGACACCCCCCACCCCCGGGCGGGGCCAGTTTTGACCCCAGGGCTTTAATTTGAACATACTTGGTAGACACCCATTAGAACATGTTTCATGCTAAATATCTAAGCTCTAGCTCTTTGAGTTCTTTAAAAGAAGATTTTTTAAGTTTTTACTATATGCATATAGGGAAAATCAATGACCCCCTGGGGCGGGGCCAATTTTGACCCCAGAGCTTTTATTTGAACAAACTTGGTAGACACTCATTAGAAGATGTTTCATGCTAAATATCTTAGCTCTAGCTCTTTGGGTTCTTTAAAAGAAGATTTTTTAAGTTTTTACTATATGCATATAGGGAAAATCTATGACCCCCTGGGGCAGGGTCAATTTTGACCCCAGGGCTTTTATTTGAACAAACTTGGTAGACATTCACTAGAAGATGTTTCATGCCAAATATCTAAGCTCTAGCTCTTATGGTTCTTTAAAAGAAGATTTTTTAAAGTTTTTACCATATGCATATAGGGAAAATCAATGACCCCCGGGGCGGAGCCAATTTTGACCCCAGGGCTTTAATTTGAACAAACTTGGTAGACACTCACTAGAAGATGTTTCATGCTTAATATCTTAGCTCTAGCTCTTTGGGTTCTTTAAAAGAAGATTTTTTAAGTTTTTACTATTATGCATATTGGGAAAATCAATGACCCCCTGGGTCGGGGCCAATTTTGACCCCAGGGCTTTTATTTGAACAAACTTGGTAGACATTCACTAGAAGATGTTTCATGCCAAATATCTAAGCTCTAGCTCTTACGGTTCTTTAAAAGAAGATTTTTTAAGTTTTTACTATATGCATATAGGGAAAATCAATGACCCCCAGGGGCGGGGCCAATTTTGACCCCAGGGCTTTTATTTGAACAAACTTGGAAGACACTCACTAGAAGATGTTTCATGCCAAATATCTAAGCTCTAGCTCTTATGGTTTTTAAAAAGAAGATATTTAAAGTTTTTTCTTTTGGTTGCCATGGCAACCAGAGTTCTGCATGGAATTAAATTCTTTGAACAATTTTTAAAGGTGACCACCAAAGGAACATTCCTGTGAAGTTTGGATGAAATTGGCTCAGTGGTTTATGAGGAGATGTCATTTAAAGCAAAAGTTTACGGACGGACGACGGACAGACGCCGGACGAAAAGCGATCACAAAAGCTCACCCTGTCACTTTGTGACAGGTGAGCTAAAAACTCCAATAATGATACGGGATCTAGTTTAATTAAATAGTTATTATATACATAGAAATTCACAGAAAATTATCTGTAATATCCATTTACATGAATAGGAAATGTATAACTTACATTGACTGTGTAACTTGCAAACATCAGAAAATTTTGTTTACATGAAAATATCAGTTTACATGAATGGTAAACGTTTTATTTATATAGATTAAATATATCTACCTTGTACAAAAGAAGGTCATGTTCCTCATCCTTCAGTGTTGTACCATTCTTGTTAAGCAACTTTACAAAGGCCATAGCAAAAGGTTTCTCATTTCTATCTTTGGCTGATATATAAAGCAATACATGAAATACATAGAGGATATTGAATGAGGTATAGGTTCATAACTAAATTTATAAGAGTTGAATTAAATCTTATTGTGTGAGCTGGTTTGCATGATCTTGTTTTATTCAAAGAGTTCAATAAATTTAGTAATGAATCTACACAAATATAATATTCTATTTAACTAAATAAGAACATTTACATTTAGAAAGAAAATTTTTTCATTGACATGCCTATAGTGTAACACTAACAGTTAACAGTTAGAAAGAGTAATTATTCATTGACATAGTGTAACGCTAACAGCTCACTTTAACCATGTATATATTGCAAATTATGTCATGTCATAGTGTTATATCACCAGTGTAATATCATTTTAATTAAATGACTTTATTACACTCATAGTTTATGTGATAAAAATTTTTAAAGGGTCTACAAAATAGCTATATAATTAAATTCTTCAATCCTATGATCAAAACCTTATCACTTCAATCATACAGTTAAAAAGACACAAGTCATATATACAATATTCAATTTTTTTTTTTCATGCATGATTTTCCCCCCAACTATTCTCATGGTATTTCTACCGTTCTAGAATTTGTATATCCTTTGTGATCATGATAGATTCTCTTAATTCAAAAGAAAAACTGATGTTTAGTCAGAAAATAGTCTAGGTGACTTCCCCGGGAGAAAAAAATGTTACCACAAACTTATTTTTTGGATTTTTGAAATATCCTTCAACTGTACTTCAAATTTCAGTGAGTAAAATAAATTCAATGATGAAGTTAAATAATTTCAAAACAACACAAAAAATACTTACTTTCATTTCTTGACTTGTGTTTGAAAAGGAATTTCAGGTGTAGACCCCTAAATTCTATTTCTGTTGAAACAGCAACCTGAAATCATTAATTCAACCTACAGAAAAGGTGACACTACATGTTATTCAAATGCTTGAATGTTCTTCTGATTCTTGATTTATACCATTTGTCAAGAGTATACTATAAATAGAGGATATTCAAGTTTTTTCTATAAATACATGATTTATTTTCATCGAGTGGTATGAAAATAAATATTTCATGAGTGGCGGTAGCCACGAGTGAAATATGGTAATTTTCATGCCACAAGATGAAAATAAATCATGTATCTATAGAAAAAACTTGAATTTTCTGTTTATTATATACATTTTTCTCTTTCTGGATATAAAAATTTGCAAGACTTTCCCTTAAATTTTGAGTACTGGCAGAATTTAAAAGAAAGTAGTCCGGCAAGACACCAGTGAAAATACGGAAAATATGTTTCACTGCAGTGAAAAATAAATTTTTACAGTGAAAATACGGAAAATGAAAATATGCATTTTATTTCATCAATATTTCTCAAAATTTCATTTAAAAGTATATAATAAATGTAACTCCATCTTAATCGATATCAGTTGAATTGATATATTGATTAAATCCATACATTTGCCTAATGGTCATCTATTGTTAAAATTTAATGTATGCTGCTGCGCATAATTATATCAATGTATGTATCCATTTATCAATGTAGTTTTCAACCCAAGCACACATATCTTACAGCTTAAAGTGATGCTTGCTGTGGTATTGTCAGACTGTTTAATGACAACCCCCATAACTTAGTAAAATGACCTGTTAAGCACAGAATATGCATACACAGAATTCAGTTTTGCCACAACTTTATGATTCTCACATGTCTTGTAAATGGAAGTACTACAAAAATATCCAGTAACAAAATTTTCTTCTGTTAGAGATTTGTATGTATTTCTTCATTTCTTATTGCACAAGTTCTAAAATTGGCTTATTCACTATTAAGACCAGTTCACTATATTAAGACGACTTTAAGTCAGTGCCGTTAGTGGTCTTAATAGAGGGAATTACTGTATATAGAATCTCTTCAGACTGTACTAATGTGCAATTTATAGGCCTGGATCTGTACAGGTCATAAAGGCCTACCAGTTTTTTGGTTGCTGAAGCTCCATAGACTTATACCATACATATCTATGAAAAAGTGTGAAATCATAACACACATAAACCAGTTCTTAGCATATAAGTTTACCTTAACAATTTCCAACCATTTTGGTTTGTCTTCATGATAATAAATGAGTGTTTTATACTCGGAGGATCCTTCACTGCCACAACCTGGGTTTATCACTTCCTACAAATATACATTATCATAATATTAAATAAAAATTCTCTTAATTAATCAGTTTACATGATCTTGTTATTTCAAGTTTCAAGTCATGCCAATAAATATAGTTGTGGAGATATGCTCTGGACAATATAGAATTAAAACAAATAAGGAAATTAAATGAAGAAAAATCATTCAAAAATAGAGCCAGAGTAATTGTTCTTGGTCACTGCACTGAGAGTAGTCATCTGTCTATATTTTAAAAGGACTCTACTGAGGTGTTTTGACATGACAGGACTGAATATAAATTTTCAATATTTCAGTTTGACATAGATCTAGACCAATAATTTGTGTGCAAAATTTCAGATCATTTTCTCACTTAAGTTTTCCCAGAACAATTATTATTATTCAAATTGTGATAAATGACCTGAAATTGAAAAGCACCCAAATCAGGTTATAAAATACAATTTTCTATTTATTTCTGAGTAGATTTCTTAATTATCTTATATCTTTGTGATGTAAGTGCCTGTGTGGTTCTATGTAAGAAATAAACTAGAAATGTGTCCATAGGACACGGATGCCCCCACACGCCACTGTTCTGTCAATCTTATGACTCTAGGTCAAATATTTTTTGGACTACATGTGCCACAAGTTGAAAACTAAAAATCAACAAAGGGCCATAATTCTGTTAAATTTGGTCGCAGCAAAAATTCCTTACTTTAAAAACATCTACACATTAAGGTTGTTCATCCCTGGAAGTTTAAGCAAAATCTGCCATTTGGTTTAAGAGGAGTTGCATTCACAAAATTTCTACATAGTATATAGTGAAAAAATCAACAAAGGGCCATAATTCTGTAAAATTTGGTCGCAGCCAAAATTCCTTCCTTTACTACCATCTACACATTAAGATTGTTCATCCCTGTAAGTTTAAGCAAAATCTGCCACCCGGTTTAAGAGGAGTTGCGTTCACAAAATTTCTACATAGTATATAGTGAAAAAATCAACAAAGGGCCATAATTCTGTAAAATTTGGTCGCATCAAAAATTCCTTCCTTTACTACCATCTACACCTTAAGGTTGTTCATCCCTGTAAGTTTAAGTAAAATCTGCCATCCGGTTTAAGAGGAGTTGCGGTCACAAAATTTCTACATAGTATATAGTGAAAAAATCAACAAAGGGCCATAATTCTGTTAAATTTGGCCGCAGCAAAAATTCCTACCTTTACTACCATCTACACATTAAGGTTGTTCATCCCTGTAAGTTTAAGCAAAATCTGCCACCCGGTTTAAGAGGAGTTGCATTCACAAAATTTCTACATAGTATATAGTGAAAAAATCAACAAAGGGCCATAATTCTGTTAAATTTGGTCGCAGCAAAAATTCCTTCCTTTACTACCATCTACACATTAAGGTTGTTCATCCCTGTAAGTTTAAGCAAAATCTGTCATCCGGTTTAAGAGGAGTTGCGTTCACAAAATTTCTATATAGTATCTAGTAAAAAAATCAACAAAGGGCCATAATTCTGTTAAATTCGGTCACAGCAAAAATTCCTTCCTTTACTACCATCTACATATTAAGGTTGTTCATCCCTGTAAGTTTAAGCAAAATCTGCCATCCGGTTTAAGAGGAGTTGCGTTCACAAGATTTCGGGACGTACGGACGGACGGACTGACGGACGGACGGACAAGTGCAACGCTATATGCACCCACATTGTGGGGGCATAAAAATAAAAATATTAGGCTTTTGGACCTCAGTGAAGTTCCTTTAAGTTTCAACCCAAAATATAGTGTTTAAAAAGCATTAAGTTAGCAACATACATAAACAAGACTCACCTTGAGAACTTCTCCCTGTTTATTACACACCAACATACTCACTTCCACATTCTTATCAGCAGTTTTTGACCCACGGTTAAACTCCCCCTCTATAATTGTTATGTATATATCATTTCGCACAAGATCTGAAAAAACATTACCAATAAAGTTCAAGTAATCTGGAGAGAATAACTGCCTTGGGCCAGGTTTTGTACATGTAAAAATACAAAATCTAAATTAACATGAAAAGAAAATATACCATACCTGGCAGAATAACATCTGGGAAACCCATCTTTCTCACCACTGTTGTACTTGGCTGGACTACATGGGGAAAATCTTCTCGAATCTACAAACAAAAATATGACATGAACAAGACTTATCTTGAGAATCTGTATAATTTCTTGCATGTTTTTTTCATTTAAAGTGTCCCAGTTGATTTATGTTAGAATTTCAAATTTTACGTTTTCAGGCTTTTGGAGCTTCTTTAATAAATCAATTTGACCTATTTTTTAATTATTGTATCTTTAAAATGGACAGATGGTAAAAAACGTGCTGTCTTTTACATACCATTGTTAAAAAAATCACCGTCATTAACTGTAGCTTAATGAAATACTAAGTGTCAATCACTCTACTAGGACTCCCTTTGCCAGAGTGTAGATTAGTCAAATAATAGCTTTACAACATTTTTCCAACAAAATCATTATTATGACAGCTCTGTATCAGACACCTGATATTTGGAACAATTTTTTTTGTCCTGGAAATTGTAGCAGCTATTAGTGATGTACCAGCAGATAAGTATTTACCTGTTTTATGTCCCCTTTTAGAAGTTTGAGAGAGGCAAATATACCCTGTCCCCGATGATTGATTTCTTTACCAGTTACAGTCTTCCGTACACAACTATCCATGAACTCTTTATCCCCACACCTTAAAATACATCATAATAACAAATACTATTTTGAAATCTTTTAGTATGGGTTGAGTTTGAAATAAATGAACTATTACCAACATTTGAAGGTGATGGACATAAACTAGTTGTAAATTTTCAAAGCAATATCTCAATA
>NW_026854886.1:0-7416 GCF_026571515.1 Ruditapes philippinarum
TTTATTCGAGTGACATTTTCTTGAAGAACTGTAAAGCGACAAACGCATTTGGTATTGACTGATACGTTTAAGTTCCACAAAGATTATTGAATCATGCCTTACAAGTTTCCTCAGCTTTATTCATTTATTGGTATATATTTCGATATTTTTTTCAATGCATGTCTGAGCAGTTTTTTTAAACATTATTGCAATTGCTTTTATATTCCGTATGCTGAAAAAGTGCATGCGCTACCTTATTCTAAATAACATTTCAGCAGGCTTTAAGGGAAAACGTGGTGTCGATATTTCGTGAAAGAATAATTTAAACTAATACAAAATATATTCAACTTACTGTACAAGAGGCATTGTGGCCATGTCCGTCGTCAGCGACTGCTTGAAAAACATACATCTGCCTTTGACTTGAAATACTTTTTGTGAGGACAATCTCACCGGATTTTTCTCCAATATTGAAATATTCAGAGTCTACGCCTAAAACAATAAGTAAACATGGTCAAATTGATCGAAGACAGTTAGAATATCGAATTAAGTATATAGAATTAATGGAGCTTATATAATATGCCTAAATATACCATTCCTTTATGTCTTCATGCTAGAAAGAATCCTCAATTGTTGCATTTGGTATTTCAAAATAACTCAACTGAGGTCCAAATGCCTACAAGTATAAACTTTGAATTTCTTACATATATCATCTTAACAGAAAGATATGCAGATGATATACGTTCAGAATATATTCAAAAACGTTTTATGGTGCTATTTTAGACCGATTTTAGTGAACGCCTGCAAGTGTTGTTTATTAGAATTATAGATTTCCGAAAAAAGGGGCCGATATCGTCAACATCACTCATGGACCTATGATAGCTATGATATCGAGGTAGTAGAAAATTTTAATTATCAATTATACACTAAACCAAGAACATTTGGCTGGCGAAAGACTTAAAGATATGAATATTTTGTTTTATACATGTAAATTGTATGACTTAAACCTAGAATTATTGCCGATTGTTTGATGCTTTTGTTTGTTTAATTTTAGATTACGAGTCTGAAATATGGGATTTTACAAAGTCTAAAGAATTAATGAATATTAGAAGTAAATTTCTAGCATGAAGAATTGTAAAGGTATCCGTTGCATATAAATCGCTATATTAGGATATTAAAATACTTTTAAAAAAGATTAGCTCGAGTGATTTCATTATTGTAAGATATGATTACAAAATGAATGTTAATTACTATTACAACGGTGCTACAAACTTTGTTTCTCATGTGAAGAGAATGTTAGATAATTACGGATTCTCAAATGTATTCGAGGAACCGAGATCTCATTCTGTAAATGTTGAAATGTAGATTGATAGATACTTTTAAGCAAAATTGGAATGAAATATAACAACAAATTTTGTTATCAATAGTTACCCCCCCCCCCCTCTTCCCTCAAAAAAAAGAATATACGCACTTATTTTGTTAAACTTAGAAATTCTGTGTATCTGTTAAGGATACAAACAGGGAAGTATACCAGTAATAATTTATCAATAAATAAAAGATAATGTAATATGTTGTAACACAAGAGATATTGAATATTCCACTTTTTGTATATGTCATTGCTATTCTCAAAATAGAAAGACATATATAACGTTTCTATTTTGTCAACACATCTGTGTTCAGATATCGTGATTTGTTCTGTCCTTAAAATAAAAACAGTATTGTAAAATTGTGCAAATATATATTATTATATATTTCTAGATATGATATACTATATGATATATGATATACTTCCGGTCAATGGTGGTCAGTTTTGTAAACAAAGAAAAAAAGCTGAAAATTGTATCTAAGAAAGATAAAAAGATATTTACTGGTAATAATAAGGCCATTGAAAGGTATTAACATTGATATTTTGAAAATATGAGTTTAGAGAGCAGTATATACGAAGAAAACATGATAAATACAGAGAACAGATTTGAGAGCCTAAATGACCTTGATGGGTGGGGTACGGAATCATGGAAAATTCAAGAGAGGAAAAGAAAGAAAAAGAACAGTAGTGTAGAGTGTGACGATTTCGCAAAACTTTCGACTGATGATAAATTAACAGCATTATTTGAAGGCATGAACAGAAATTTTGAAAAACTAGAGTCCTTAGAATCGAAACAATCCCAGTACATATTGAACTTTACTAGAGTAAATGAAAAAGCATCTGTAGCAAACGAAAGAGTTACATGGGTAGAACGATGTCTAGCTGTGCAAAATAAGAAACTTAAAATGCTGTCATACAAGTCACTGGATATTGAGGCAAGAAGCCGCCGAAATAATCTAATATTTTGGGGGTTGTCTGAAAACAACAGCATTTCATCTGCAGAATTAATCTCAAATTTCCTAAGGGATGAACTAGATCTAAATCCGCCAACAGAAAATCCAAATGTTATAGAGAGAGCACATAGACTAGGCTCTCCAAGAAATCAAAAATATAGAAACATGTCAGATCCTAAAAGACCTTTGATTGTAAAATTCAAAGATTATGTTGACACAGAAATTGTCCTGAATAACGCTTACAAATTAAAGGGGACCCCATTCAGTATAGATAGAGACTATCCTCATGAAATTGTAGAAGCTAGAAAAGAACTGTATAGTACAACAGAAGCAAGGGAGGCTAGATCAAGGCGTGAAAAAATTGTCATAAAGTACCCGGCCAAGTTATACATCAATAACAAACTTGTACATGATATGTTCCCGGAATGGTTTGAAGTACTACAAGAGTCAAGGGTTTATTCTTTCGAACCTAGTACCTCACATACAACCACGCGTACAAATACCAACGATATCCACATGCCCAGTCAAATAGAGTTGATAGATCATACACACAATGAAGTATTCGACAGTACAGAAACAAACAATACACATAAAATGGACCACGCCCCCACTTTACAAATAGTAAACACAGCTGACATTTCATATACAAGGTCAAGTTCAATTACGCCACGTGCTAAAAATACATGTGAGGCTGGAACGGAAAATAACTTACCTGTAAGCGAGGAAACATCTCTCAAACAGTTGTTCAAAGTACCACGGCGCAGCAGAAGCATAAATAGAACAACAGCAGTCAATTCCAACACAAATAATTCCAAAACAGCGAACATTAATCCGAATAAAACACAAAGCACTCCGAATCAACAAACTATAAAACAGAAAGGCAGAAGTAGGTCGGTATCTAAAAATAGACCCCGTAAAAACCCAACTGCAAATAAAGTCGAAACATCAGAGGGGCCCGAAGTAGGGAACTCGTGTGAATAGGAAAACGCGGAGAAAAGTGAACTGCGTATTTCTCTTTGTAATATACAAGGATTGAGAGGAAAGCGGTATAATAAACTGGAGTCAACAGAACTTTTAGAATTATTTTCAAATAAAGACATAATTTTACTTACAGAGACATGGTTAAACGATAAATTAACATGTGATGTAGAAGGTTTTATGCATTATAAACTTGACCGTACACTTACACATAAAAACGCACGCAGAGACAGCGGCGGTATTATTATGTATGTGAAAAACAGTATTAAACATTTTGTTGAATTTATAAAATCTACGGAAGACTATATTATGTGGATAAGATTAGATAAGTGTTTGTTTAATTATGATACAGATGTATTATGTTGTTTATGTTACAATGTACCGAAAGGGAGTTCTAGGGAAGTTTTAAGTAACTCTTGTATCTTTGATTTATTAATGGAAGATATGATACATTTTCAAAGCGTTTATGGTGAAAATTGTAATTTTATTATCACTGGCGATTTAAATAGTAGAGTCGGAAATTTACATGACTTTGTAGAAAATGAATATCTTTTTAATCTTAATCTCATGCCAGAAGATTATTCAGAAGATTTAGTTTTACCTAGGATATTTCAAGATCAAATTATAAATGAAAACGGGCGATTTTTAATAGATTTTTGTAAAATGACTGGATTGAGAATAATGAACGGAAGGGTTGGTAAGGACAAACACATAGGGAAATATACATGTATTAAGGAATCTGGCAGTAGTACAGTAGATTATGTTCTTTGTTTTCCAAGATTAATACCATTTTTTAATTCATTCGAAGTTGAGGAGCCGAACATTATGTCCGATCACTGTATGATAATTTTTTCAATCAAACGTGCTGCCCTAAACGAAGAAAGCAATTACACAAACTTAGATGATCAAAAATGTGAATATGCAGATAACTCATACAAATGGAATAATGACAAGAGATTTGAATTTTTAGAATCTTTGAACGCTTTGGCACCATTAAAACTTGATGCATTAATCGAAATTTGTGAATTAGTATCGGAAAATCAAGATATAGATCAAAATTTACAAGAATTTAATGAGTTTTTGTCCAGTGTATGTGACCCAATCTTCAGAAAAAGGGCAAATAACCCGAAAAAACGAAACAAAGAAATAATTGGTACGATAATGACTGTAAGGGGAAACAAAAAGTATTTTATAGAAACTTGAATATTTATAGAGCAGATAAAACTACAGAAAATAGAATAAATATGGTAAAATCTAGAACGGATTATAAAACATTAATTAGAAATAAAAAGCTTAATCACGATATTCAGGAAACCGAAAAATTAGAAAAATTCCGTTATAAAAATGCAAAAGAATATTGGAAGCTATTAAAGAATACAGGTATAAGGGCAGAAAAACATAGTATATCCTGTACACATTTCGCCGAATACTTTAAAGCGATAAATAACCCAGATTCAATTTTTTTTCAACCGGACGATGACGCAATTTATTTTTAACGAACGATATGTCAATGGGGAATTTCAGTGTATGTTTGATGAACTTGATTTAGAAATCACGGAAAATGAAATATTACGCGCATGCTCAGAACTTAAGAATGATCGTTCCGGAGGACCCGACTATTTTATAAATGAATTTTACAAATACGGAATTAACTCGCTACTACCATATTTACTCAAGCTTTTCAACAAATTACTATCGCAAGGTTATTTTCCCCAAATGTGGTTTGAAGGTTTCATAATACCTATCTATAAAAAAGGAGATAATAATTTACCGGAAAATTACAGGGGAGTGACATTACTAAGTACCCTAGGTAAACTTTTTTCAAAAATACTTAATACACGTCTTAATAATTGGGCAGAGAACTATCACGTTTACATTGACGCGCAATCAGGATTTAGGTCAAAGATGGGAACTGTAGATAATATTTTTGTATTACAAAGTATAATTAATCATATAATTTCTGAAAAAAAACGTCTTTTTGTTTGCTTCGTTGACTTTACAAAAGCATTTGATTTTATTGTTAGGGATAATCTATGGTTAAAGCTAATAAAATTAGGAGTCAGGGGAAAAGTAATGAAAGTTTTGAAATCTATGTATACAAACGTCAAATCCAGAATTAAATTATCAAATACATTGAGCGAAACTTTCATGTGTTCATTAGGGGTCCGTCAAGGGGACAGCTTGTCCCCTTTTCTCTTTTCTATGTACATAAATGACTTAGAAGATACTTTTATATTAAAAGGTTTTAAAGGCATAGACTTAGGTACTCTAAAATTGTTCTTATTATTATATGCGGACGACATTGCTATTATATCGGAAACAAAAGAAGATCTTCAAAATGGATTAAATATTTTAAAAGATTATTGCGACGAATGGAAACTAAAACTAAACGTAAATAAAACAAAAATAATGGTTTTTAAAAAGGGAGGGAGAAATCAGCAGAATTTAAGATTTTTATATGGAAATACAGAATTTGAAAAAGTAAATAAATTTACATATTAAGAATCGTTTTGTACAGTGGGGGGTCATTTTTCAAAACCTTCGAAGCACTTTCAGGACAAGCAATACAGGCAATTTTTGAGGTATGAGGTTTCATGGAAGCAAAAAGGGTAGAAAATTTTCATTTGAAACTTTGCAAAAATTTATTAGGAGTAAGGCCACAAACTCAAAATAACTTCGTTTATGGAGAATTAGGCAGAGAACAATTAATACAGCTTAGAATGATACGAATCTTAAAATTTTGGTTTAAAATATTGAAATCGAAACAACATTTGTACATTAAAAAAGTTGTACAATATGATGATCTTTAATATAGAACAAAAACCAAATTATAAATGTTGAGCTAATTCAATTAAACAATTACTTCAGAGACAAGGGTTTCATCATGTTTGGGTTAATCAGGGAGTGGGAAATGAAATTTTATTTTTGAACTTGGTAAAACAGAGACTTAAAGATAACTACATGCAAAACTGGACTGAATCTCTACGTAATTCATCAAGAGCTTCCCTTTACATTCTTTTTTCAAACTTTGATTTTAAATTGTATCTTGAACAAATTAACATTCAGAAATTTAGAATAGCATTAACAAGATTTAGAGTTTCAGCACATAGGTTATTAATTGAAACTGGGAGATGGCATAAACCAAACAAAATTCCAAGAAATGAAAGAAAATGTATAATATGTAACAAACTCGAGGATGAATACCATTTTTTATTAGAATGTACTTTATATTGTGAAATAAGAACGAAGTATTTACCAAAGTACTACTGGAAAAGACCAAACATACCTAAATTTATCGAATTAATGTCAAATGAATCGACTACTATAATAAGAAAACTGTCCACTTTTTTTTATTAAGCTTTTGAAATCCGTACACCGATTTACTTTTCTTAAAAATATTTTCATTCACACTTTTCTCCTACAACGTCATTTTTACAAGTATATATTAATAATCTGTTTTGTTTAATCATTCAATACTTAAAAATATACATTTTATATGTAAGTGTAATGCACATGTGTATTTGATTATTAGTTCATGTTATATTATGCAATATTAAGTTTCTTCTAGTAAAACATACATATTTATATGTGATTGTAATGTATTAAATCACAAGTTCAGGTTCTATTGTGAATTATTAAGTTTCTTCCGGTTAGAACATAATGCAATTTATTTTATTTACTTTTTTATTTCTTAGTGTTTAAAAGCTTTATGTATGCAACACAATTAATTCTATTAAGAATTGTTACATAAAATGTGTAATTACATGTCTTTTAGAGACTATTATATGACATTGTTATATGTCACCATTGACCTATATTTATTATTAAATGATTGATTGTATACCATGACACTCATGGGTTTGTAACCTTTTGTGAATAAAGATTATTATTATATGTGATTTGTTTAACATTAACGTTGATATATTTTATTCTAGACCTACATCAAATAGAACATTTAACTCGAAAAACTATTTCTAGCCTGTCATGTCAAAATAACATCAGTAGAATCCATTTGATCCATTAAGTTGCTGAATTTCTGAAGTAAAAGTGCCCTGATTCCATATATTACTGGGATATGAAAATCAAAATTCAGTAAACCAGCAAGCAGTATTGGGCATACTGAACGAAAATGCAAACTAAGCT